>NC_056750.1:706122155-706420763 GCF_019279795.1 Protopterus annectens | reverse complement strand
TAATGTCGGTAGATTTGGATCACTCAGGTATTCAGGTTAGGTTTAGTTATTTCATACCTGTGTGGTAGAGTAGAAGAGAGTAGTGAAGGAGAAGGTAGGTAGAGGGGGAGCCATTGTAACTGTATTTGAATAATTGGTAGGGGAGCAATAGGGAAGGTTTGAAGGATGTTGGGATTTGTATGCAACGCAGGACAAGAGGAGTCAGTTTCACTAGTTGATGTAGGGGTATAGAGTGTAAGGTGTGGGGGTTGGATTTCGCCAGGTGGTGAGCATGTGCTAATCCAAGTGTGCTTGAAGGTGTTCCTTCAAGTGTTTTTTACATGTGTCCTTTGGGACAGCTGAGGTAATACATGTGGATAGGGGGTTCCAGATTCTGCCAATATAGTTGGGGAAGAGGGTGTCACCTACTTGTAACTTTAAACATTAATGGAAATGAAAAAGGGGTTGATAGGTAAGTGGTGTTAATGGGGGCACAAAGAGGGAAAGAGAATAGGGGAAATAGCCAAGGATGTGCAGGAAGGCTGAAGGGAAGGTCCACATCTGGCCATTACTGCTACAGCAACAGCTGTGCATATACACTGCATTTGGAGGTAGATTTGGACACACACACCCCTGGGTGGGGGTGAGGACAACAATAATATTGTGATGCCAATTAGATCGGCTTACATGTCTAAAGTGTGGTGTTGCGACCATGTGTTCTTTGGTGTTATTTAGTGGGTTTTGCAACAACACATCTGGTTATACCATACTTTGCCATGTAAAATAGACTGTGCTGCAGTGGGACTCGTACCGGGAATGGCTGCTCATTAGGCGGCAGCTCTGCCCAATTCACACTACTGCTTACATCTAGGAGGCAGCCAACACCTGCACGCCTTGACCCATAATTTCGTACCTATAGTCCCCCCCCTCCTGTACAGCACTCATCCTTACTCTGAGTGCAAGTCGAGTCTAACTACACACTGCCCACTCTCCACTTCTTGGGGCCCATCTCATACCTTATCTCGAACCATGGGTCATCAGGCTTTCCAACCTTGTAGCCCAAGTACATACACGCCCTGCCTTGATAAATCTTTGCATGGACGTGACTCCAATCACCAAGTCATTTTTGAGTTGTCCCGCAAGGGACGTTCCTGTCTCTTTTTCAAGATTAGACTTAGCGGGTCCACAGTGTTCCCTCCACTGGTTGTTGCCTATCTGTGGTTTGGGGAGCAGTGTACGTTTCCCCTGTTTGGTTGGGGGGGTAATGGTACATGTTACATGTTATGTTGTATGTATGTATGTTGATTGGGCCCCTCACCCCCATTGGCACGGCCTGTGATCATATGTCATTTTTATGTGCTGTATCATATCATAGATATATATCTGAGTACATATGCGCACACACATATGTATATGTGTGTGTATATATATATATATATATATATATATATATATATCTATGGTTCTTCAGAAGGTCGAATGGCTGAAATCTCGAAATGCATATCGTCGAGTCCATATGCTCGAAATTTCAGAAGCTCGACCTTCTGAATGGGGATCGGCATACACCACAGTATGGGAGATTTCCCTTTCTTCGCTGTAATGCGATCTCGGAGTTGGTATGAGTAAGTAGCGGGGGGTGTGGTGGGCACAGGGGGGCTTGCTCCCTGCAGAAACATTGTTTTGTGTTTCGTTGTTTTTTCCCCCCTTTCCAAAGGTCAAGCTTCTGAAATTCAAGCATATGGCTTTGACTATATGCATTTTGAGATTTCAGCCGTTCGACCTTCTGAAGGGGAACCATATATACACATATATATATATATATATATATGTATATGTATGCATACACACAGACACACACACACACATATGTGTGTGTATATATATATATATATATATATGTATATATATATTTTTTAATATTTTATATATATATATATATATATATATATATATATATATTGCTGTAGATGTATATCTAACGATGTGGATGTATGGTTGTCTGTATATGTATATATCTATAGGTGGGTATTTATATATATGTATGTCTATATATGTATACATATGTACTACAGAGAGGGAGAGATATATATCTGTTTAGTTATGGGTATATATATTTAATTTTTATGACACAAGAGGGAGCCCAAGATCACTTTATTATTTTATGTTTTGGATCAATTTTATTAGTGGTTTTTAAATGTTTTTTAATACCTAGATAATTATGTCAAGGGTAGAACATTTATGGGAAATGCAATTTATTGTTTTAATACTGGTGAAATTCATGAATTTTAGTGTTTTATACACACATACACTCATTTATTTATATTTATTTTTTACAAGAGCATTTGTTACCTATTAATTACTTCTGTTTTTTTATTGGATGTTTGATGGAATGAAGTTGTATTTAAATGGGAAGTGTGGGTTGTTTTAGCCATCTGATGAAGTTGAAGACGAGTTGATTTGTTTACTAGTATACCACACGATGTTGGTATGGAATGGTTTGAGGAGATGTTGACTGGATACAAGGAAATTACCCAAAATGAGTTTAGGACAATTTTGGTATTAATGGAATTGGTGTTAAAAAATAATTTTATCTTTTTTCCAGGAGAATATTTTAAGCAAGAAAAAGGAGTGGCCATGGGGGCACACTGTGCCCCTACCTATGCTAATATAGTTATGGCCTACTGGGAAAATGAATACTTGTTAAAGTCCCCTTATAAATGTTATTGGACACTATATGGAAGGTTTTTAGATGACCTATGTTTTTTATGGGGAGGGAATCTTAGTAACTTTGATGAATTTGTTGAATACCTTAACGGTACAACTGAATTTTTTGATTTTACCTACAAATTCAATGAACATGAGTTAACTTATTTAGATGTAAACATCAAGAAAAACAATGGAAATTTTGTATCCATGATTCGTAGAAAGGAAACCTTCTCAAACTCGTATCTGCATTTTGCTAGTGCCCATCCGCTACATCAGAAGAAGGGGGTAATGAAAGGGCAACTTGTTAGAATGTGTAGGATGACCTCAGATGATAAAACTTTTACAGGCGAAGTGATGAAATTGAAAGAGTTATTTTTAAATAGAGGGTATCCCAGTGAATTGTTTGATAAAATATTGAAAGAAGTATGGGAAGAAAGGAAGGGTAGGTTTGCCCCCATTTTGGGGAAAATATCTCCCCAAAAACAGAAAGAAGAAAAGTCGAGTACTGGGTTAGGCAAAGAGTTTAACTCAGGGTTTGTCACCACCTACGATGGTCAGTCTAGTGTTGTGAGAAGGATAATAGATAGGGAATGGGATAATTTTTTTAAGGTTTCAGATTTGAAATACATTTTTGATGAACCTTTAACACATATTTATCGTAGGGGGAGTACTATCAAAAACTTTTTAGAAAGGGGCTCCAACAAATTTAAGGAAGGAAAGTTCACTAGGGTGAAGAAAGGGTTGTACAAATGTGGTAGGTGTAATTATTGTGCCTACCTTAAAACTGGTGATTCCTATTATTTGGAAGCTAGGAGAAGAAATGTATTGTTACACACCTATGTTAATTGTGATACCAAGGGGATTATATATTTAGTTACCTGTAAGGAATGTGAATCCTTTTACGTAGGTAAATCTGAGAGAAAATTAAAACAGAGAATTTACGAACATCTTTATGATATTAGGAACAAATGTGAAAACAATGCATTGTATAAACATAGTTTGACATGCAAAACAAAAGGATTTCAGTTTTTTGTACTTGAGGTAGTTCCCTTGGATGCGAGGGGTGGCATGTGGGAGACCCTGGTTGAGTACAGAGAACTATACTGGCAGCTAATTTTGGAAGCTAATAGATCTCCAGGCCTAAATGATATGATTTCCTTAGCGCCAGTATTGAAATTAAGATCTGCCAAACTGTAATTGTCTTTTAACTGTGTGTTTATCATTTTTTGATTAATTACATATACTTACACATACATACCTTTGAACAATTTTTATGACACAAGAGGGAGCCCAAGATCACTTTATTATTTTATGTTTTGGATCAATTTTATTAGTGGTTTTTAAATGTTTTTTAATACCTAGATAATTATGTCAAGGGTAGAACATTTATGGGAAATGCAATTTATTGTTTTATTACTGGTGAAATTCATGAATTTTAGTGTTTTATACACACATACACACATTTATTATTATTTATTTTTTAAAAGAGCATTTGTTACCTATTAATTACTTCTGTTTTTGTATTGGATGTTTGATGGGATGAAGTTGTATTTAAATGGGAAGTGTGGGTTGTTTTAACCATCTGATGAAGTTGAAGACGAAAACGTTTTTTGTGTGTGCTATGTGTTAATATGGATTGCTTTCTTTATTTCATTAAACGGAGTTAGTGATTCCAACTTGGTTGTGGTGATACATTTTTGGTTACTGGCTTTTATTAGTATCCTCGATCCTTTGTTTGGTTACTAATATATATATATATATATATATATATATATACACACACACACACACACCTACATATTTAGCTATATGTCCTGTAATGTTGACTTATATTGCTGGATACTATGTTTCGTGTGCATACTGGCCAACCTCGTGTCCTACGTATGCTTTGCAATACCTACAAATAAAACCATTAGTGTAAACAGTCACACATGAAATCTATTGTTAGTACCAGGAAAACAGTTGTCCCATGCGTGACAACCCCAAAAATTGGGTATTCTACTTTCATATAAAACCATAGCTGCAAAGGTACCCAAGGCTATGTGCATGGACTACAGCGTGTGGCAGACCTAGGATACTTGGGTCGGGACAACATACAGGATGGGTCCCGGGGGAGGGGGTGGAGGGTGGGCAATATGTGGTGGTGTGGTAGCTACAGGCCGGTAACCAGGGAAGGGATGGTGGCTGCATGTGTGCAGCGGTGGGGAGGGGGGGCTGGATGGGCCTGTACTGGTAGGCCCTCCTAGTGGGTGGGAGAGAGGGGAATGTGATATCAACATGTGAAACATAAAAGATGACTAATTTAAGTCCCTATTTAAATGAAACAGAATAAAATTAACTTGGTAATGTATTGCAGAGTGGATGTGTTTGGCTGGGGGGGTATGCCAGTTTGTACGAGATGTATATTGTTTGGGGCCGCTCAACCCCATTAATGGTGCATGTGGGCATATATGTTTCTGTTAATCTACCATTGCTATCTACAGATGTCTGGCCATATATACCTATATGGGTATATATTTTTGCTTACATATTTATAACTATGTCCGTATATACCTACAGAGATATATATCTGCGTACATATATTTGACTTGTTGTGTATATGTGGACAAATAGGTGTTGACATTTATATGTGTAGATGTCGACATTTGCATGTATATATGTTCATATATTTGTATATATATGTATAAATTTCTGGATATATATATATGTGTGTTTGTATAGATTATATATATATATATATATATATATATATATATATATATATATATATATAAACTACATATATAGATGAGCTGTATCTGTTTAGATAGTAATGCATTTACACACACACACACACACACACACACACACACACACACACACACATACATCTAGATGTAGGTATACATTCTGTGTACTGTTGCATGTCTGGGCTGGAGTTATGTTTCTGAAAACATAAGATTAACGCATATCTGGCATGGCTTAGTGGTAAATCATTTTGTGTATGGAGTGCATGGCTCTGGGTTTGAGCCTTGCAGAGGTTGTTTATTTTGTTGCTGGGCAGAACACCGGCCATTGGATACAGAGTGATTAAGGCGCTTTAAAGCAGTTGTAAACGGGTTTGCCCGGAGGTAAGCACTGCTAACGTGTGGTCACAGTTTCTTACACCCAGCTAGCTTCTCCTTTGCTTAATCTGTGTAGGCAGTGCTTACCCCCTTGCAAATGCACTTAAACACGCTTACTAGTGCTTACATATGC
Source organism: Protopterus annectens (assembly GCF_019279795.1). NCBI lineage: Eukaryota > Metazoa > Chordata > Ceratodontiformes > Protopteridae > Protopterus > Protopterus annectens. The sequence goes on along the minus strand of NC_056750.1, from coordinate 706,414,841 downwards.
TTGCTACTGCTTATCTGTGCTTACTGCTGCCTTATTCATTATGATACTGACTCTTCACATGTGCATTTCCTGCAGTACTCCAGTTCATAAATATGTTATTTAGTGGGTTTTGCAATACAAATATTGCTTATACCATGCTTTGCCATGTAAAATAGACTGTGCTGCAGTGGGACTCGAACTGGGAATGCCTGCTTGTTAGGTGAACCCTCTTCCCACTATACTATTGCTGAGATGCTTCATTTGCATATATCTTCCTTGTTATCTTCTTCAGCCTTTTAAGCTGCTTTAACCGTAGCTACGCAATGAGCACAACAGTGCACCTACGGTTAGCTGTACTCTGAGATTTAGAAAACAATGCAGGGGTTTCTTCTTTTGATTTTTATTTCCTGTTGCTGTTGTACACATGGGTGACTGCTGGTGGGGATATGAACCTATATGTGGACACCTATGAGCAGTCTCGCTCATTTATTCCACTTTCTGCTGTTCAACATTGCAGGGGCGTGTTTATTCTGAGAGCTCTGCTGTCAGACACGCTCCTTGCACTCGTACACGCTACGTGTAAGCCTGAGATGTCGGGCAGCACACCTTCATTAATATGCATGTCACGCTGCCGTCATCCTACTACACGTGCTTTTGTGCAGGACTACATTAGTCCTGCACAGAAGATTAGTGAATCTGGGGTATTGTCAGAGTACTGGAAATGAGAGAAAGAATTCCCCAAATACTTAGGGCTGTGTGTGGGATCCACTGTAGAAGAAATTGTAGACAGAAACCTGGAGGAGCCAAAAAATTTAAACAGTACTGTAGAAAGGAGAGAAGGAGATATCCCCAATTAGTGGGTGAATGCTGTCAGAATAGTGATACTAATGGTAATGCTGTATATGTTAAGGAGATTGTGCACTGTTCTTCTAAACTTGTAGCTGAGGGGAGCCTAGGTAACCACCATGATATTTTGTTTTAAGGGCATGTCTGTGTATGCTCTGTGAATGTGTGTTTATGTATGTATAAATATAGATGTAAAAAAAATATATAGATGTAAAAACATATATAGATGTAAAAACTGCAAGAAAAACACAACCAAATGGGGTTTTCACTGTGTAATGCCTTAAACCTCCTGTAATGGAGACCCATGGGATATATGCGTATGATCTCTTAAGGACATACATGTCTCTGATACATGGCTTCTGAATGCCCATGACTTTTGAAGTCTTTATTGGTACATTCAGGCCAGTAAAGCCAACACCCCGCTAGTTGTGGATATGCATGTTCACATACCCATGTAAAATTGAAAAATCCCTAGCTGCACACTGAATTATTAGTCTGTCCACTGAACAGCTAGTTTGCATTTTGACCACGCCAAGCTTGACCATAGGCAGTTTTAGGCAATCTTGATAGTATCTTCACTCCGACAACAACCAAGCAAATCAGCTGTGAACCTCCCTTGTTACCACCCCCCTGTAATAAGCAACTAGGATCCAAAGCCGTGGACATGCACTTGCCTGCTATCTCTGCAGCTAGCTTGTTGGATATGAATGTCCTGAGACAGTGCAGCAAATACCCAGATATTCTTCGGGTTTGACTGTTGCAGTCATCACATTTGGGCTATCTGCTTGCAGTAGCACTCAGCCTGATTAACAAAGTCTTGGGTCCTGCGTCGGTTGCTGTCTCTTCTTCCGTGACGTCAGGTAGTCAGGGGTGTAAAAGATGCAGCAGATGCCATTACATCAGTCTTTCTTGCCATGCGGTGCCCAAAGCAGAAGCAGTTCGCAAGTACCGGTCGTCCGATTCCTGAAATTTTGTTTTCGAGTTTCAGAACCGAAGTCTTCAACTTAAAGCTAAGTACCCTGTTGGGGAAACTTTTTCTTGCTCTAAACCGATGTCAGTAAAAGTAAATAATTGCATTTCTTGTAGAAAGCAAATACCTCAAAGATTTTCATTCGTACTGTATTCCTTGCCTAGGCCCTGACCATGACGTACCTCGCTGTTGGTTTTGTGCCTTATTTAAACAACGAACTATCCGTCGTCGGTATATTTTTGCTTCTAAATATTTTGGTGCTCGGTTCAATTATCCAGGTATGTCTTCAGTATGCCATCCGACTACCGACATTCCAAAAAAACGCAAAGTACTCAGTGAGGTTCTTTCGCAGCCCCTAATACCCGCTACTTCAGATTCGCAGGCCTCTTCTGAGACCCATTCTGAGTCCAGTATGCTGCAAGATACTTCAGCTGTGGAACCTGTGGATGTCTCTACCTTGGATGGGTCTGGAGCTGCTGTGCAGGCACCAGCTTCTGAGTGTGTATTCAGGCCTACTGACTTGCATATTAAACCGATGCCATCTTCTTCTTCAAGGCCTAAAACGTGAACCATGCCTAGAAAACCAATACCCAGACCACATGGTCAGGCCTCTATGCCTAAAAAACAAATAAGAATGGCTAAAGACCTTATTACTTTAATCAGGGGAAGCCAAACTTCCCCCCTCTAAGAGACCTAGGATTGAGTTTGCTTATGATGCTTCTGACCAGGATTCTGAAATTTCTCTTTCCTCTGATGACCAGGATTTACCCTTGTCTACCTATGAGGATTCTGATGCGGAGGACTGTATTCCCTCTGCTCCCAGAGGATTTCTCTTTTGGTGAAACCTTGCATACTCTTAGGGAGCATTTTCGTTGGGAAAGTCAGGATTTCTCTGATTCTAAAAAGAGGCTTAGGGATTTCTTACTTCTGCCCCAGCACAGGCCTTTAGCTATCCCTCCTGTACTAGACATTATTGATGATGCCTTTTCAGAATCTAGCTTGGCCCCTGACTCTTTACCTCCTGCTCCCAGAAAACCTGATAGATATTACAGGATTCCTGACTCTCACAAGTTCCTTTTCAAAAATCCTACTGTGGATCCTGAGACCATTTCACAGGGACCCAAGGGCATTAAAGCTACTACTGCCAAAAATCCTACCCCCTTTGATAGAGATTCCAGGGCACTGGATAGATTGGGTAAGAAGGCATACACTTCTGCAACCTTGGCCATTAAGGCTTTAAACTGCCAGTTTCATATGTTAAAGTATCAGCAGCATATTATTGGATTGCTTAAACAGAAAATGATGTTGATGCCTGATTGTGCTGAAAATAAGGATTTACAGGATTTAATGCATTCTGCTGAACAGGTTGGAAAACATACTTTGCAATGTGGTTTTGATTTACTAGAGGCATCTTGCAGGGCTGCTGTCACTGGGTCTGTACTTAGAAGGCATGCTTAGCTTAAGGAGCAATCCATGCCAGATCATGTTAAAGCTAAATTATTGGTTGCTCCCTTAAATCAGGAACGCCTTTTTGGCAACAAAGCAGAAGAAGCTCTTAAAAACATGGAGGAAAAAGCTAAATCTATGCAAACTGTTAAAAATTTCTTACAAGTACAACCTCCAAGATTTAGTAGGCATTGGCCCTCTAAAAATTGGTCCTTTCCTGCCTCTTCCAGGCCTTCTCAGTCCAAGCCCAGATTCAGCAGAGCACCCAGGCTTCAGTCCCAGGGTACGCGCAGGACTAAGCGGTGGGAGGCCCCCACTTCCAAACCTGGGAGTCGTAAACCTCCTCCCTGTGGTAAACTGTCTCAATGACTTAACTTTAAAACATCCAAGTACTTCTCAACTGACTGCCCCTTTGGGGGGAAAGATTGCTCTACATGCAATAGACTGGGAACTAATTACCCAGGACAAATGGGTTTTAAATATAGTTTCCCAAGGATACAGATTTCACTTCCACACGTTACCAACCCCAAACGGTTGGTCAGATCTACCCCCAAATCAGTGGGCAGAGGCTTAAAAGCAAGTACTCTCTCTCTCACGCATAAAGGCTATTCAAACTGTACCAGAAGAGGAAAAGGGACAAGGTTTCTACTCAAGACTTTTCCTGGTACCCAAGAAAGACAATTCATGGCGTCCTATCCTGGACCTGTCTACTTTAAAACACCTTTTTGGTAATTTCAAGATGACAACTCCTCACCAGTTGCTTCTTATGCTAGGCAAAGATGCCTGGTTGGCAACACTCAATTCTAAAGGAAGCATACCTGCACATCCCAATCAGGGAATCTTGCAGAAGATACCTACACTTCAAAGCAGGCTACATGCACTACCAGTTCTCTGCACTGCCCTTTGCCTTATCTACTGCACCCAGGGTATGCACAAAGTGCCTAGCTCCAGTCATTGCATTTTGCAGGCAAAGAAATATTCAAATATACCCATACCTGGACGATTGTCTAATTCAGGCAGAAAGCCAGGACATACTTTTGAATCATTTGGCTTTTGTACAAAGGGTGCTAACTTGTCTGCGGTACATGATAAATGAAAAGAAATCTCATCTGGTAACCTGTCAACAAATTATATTCCTGGGAGCAAGCTTGAATACAACTTCCCAGATGGCTTTCCTTACGCCAGAGAAACAAATTCATTTGACAACCTACTTCAAACTAGTGGCCACAAAAACACTGTTATCTGCAAGGCAAATACCGCAAGCGTTTGGGTTTATGGCCTCCTGCATTCGTCTAATTCCATATGCAAAACTGCATATAAGGAAACTACAGTGGTATCTAAAAAGCCTATGGTGTCAACATTCTCAGGATCTAGAAGCAATGATTCCTGTCATACCTTGCCTACGGTTAGAGTTCCTTTGGTGGGCAGAGGCCTGCCACCAAAACAAGGGACTACCATTCACTCTACCCCCTGCCACCCAAACTCTTAACAACAGACGCATCAGACTATGCATGGGGGGGGCTCACCTGGCAGGGAAGTGCATTCAGGGCAAATGGAACCAAAGTCAAATGCACCTGCATATCAATCAAAAAGAAATGTTAGCTGTGCAGAATGCTCTGACAGCCTTCAAGGACCACATTTTTCCAGGACAATTAATGGTAAAGACGGATAACACCACTGTTATGTGGTACATAAACAAGCAGGGGGGTACCCATTCTTACCCCCTCTGCAGACTAGCCATGGCACTGTGGAACACAGCCTTGAGCTACCAAGTACATCTACAAGCTCAATTCCTGCCAGGAAAACTAAATACACTGGCAGACGGACTAAACAGAAACCTCATGGACCCACATGAGTGGAAACTGGAACCAAAGACTTTCAACATGTTGACAAACAAGTGGGGGAGCCCGGATATAGCCCTGTTTGCCTCCCCCCAGAACCACCATTTAGACAAATTTTTCACAAGGACTCCCCACAAACAAGCTTGGAAAGTGGATGCTCTGTCCTTCGGCTGGAAAATCCTATCTGTTTATGCCTTTCCTCCTCTACCTCTCCTCTCCAAAGTAGTGCTAAAGATCAAACAGGACAAACCAAGGATGTTATTGATTGCACCAGACTGGTCACGCCAACACTGGTACCCTCTCTTGCACAGTGTGTCACTGTTGGCCCCATGGCACCTGCCTCAGACCCCTACCCTGTTGTCTCAGCAGGAGAACCAGATTCTGCACCCTCAGCTTCAAACCCTGAACCTAGCAGCCTGGCTAATTACCTAATCTCTCCTTTACCATCCCTCAGTAAACCAGTGATGGGTATCATTTTAGAGGCAAGGAGGCCTAGTACTAGAAAATCTTATGCTGAAAAATGGAAAAGATTCTGTGCCTGGAACCAGTCTCAAGGGATGAGCACAGCAGCGCCCAACTTACCTCATATTCTACAATACTTAACTGAGATGCTTCACAAGGGCTTTTCTTTATCCTTCATCAGAATTCACACATCAGCCATTTCAGCTCATTATAACACAGAGCCCCTCCCCTCTTCTATCATCCACTGTTCAAGCAGTTCCTCAGAGGGGCCAAAAATTTAAGACCACCCAGGAGAGCCCCAACTCCAGCCTGGGACCTTAACTTTGTATTGGAGAAACTCACTCTTCCTCCTTTCAAGCCAACTGCTAGTGCAGATTTAAAATTCCTTTCTTGGAAAACAGCGTTCCTTTTAGCAATCACTTCAGCAAGAAGGGTATCTGAATTACAGGCCCTTATGGCAGTGGAGCCTTTCATCATCTTTCTTGGGGACAGGGCGTCTCTCGGAACCAATCCCTCCTTCATGCCCAAGGTAGTGTCCAGTGTGGCTCTTAATCAATCCATTAATTTGCCAACCTTATTTTCTAATCCACAGAACAAAGGGGAATGGATACTGAACTCCTTCGATGTGCACAGACAGCTTAGATTTTACTTGGACAGGACTAAACCTCAAAGGAAATCTGAACAACTGCTGGTGGCATTTGCTGCAGGGGCAGAGGGGAAGGCTATTTCAAAGCAAACCATTTCTAAATGGATAGGCCATTGCATTCATTTCTGCTATATGCACCATGGAAAACCTATCCCACAGGGGATCAGACCCCATTCAACCAGGGCTACATCTACCTCTGCAGCCTTTCTCAGAGGTGTCCCTACCAGGGACATCCTAGAAGCGGGTTGCTATCAGCCCAAAGACGCATGTTTTTGAATGCGTCTTGGTCGAACTGACAAAACCAAAACTGTAAAATATCAAAGCGGCATGTAAGCGAATTCTTTCCCTGGGAAAGAATTTGCTTGGCAGCTTCGGTACTTTGCCGTTTTTGGCACTGTAGTGCGGACTCGGAGTTGGTATATTTAAGTAGGGGGGGGTGTGGAGGCAAAGCCCCCACTTAATCTCATGTTTTAATGCACTTACTTTTTTGTTTTTGTTGGAACAGCAATTTTTTTCCCTTGGAAAAAAATGTCTGTTCTGACAGTCCGGTTTTGTAAGCTTTTGCTTACATGGGGTTGATTAATCACCATTCGCTTACCTAAGCACTCGGTGATCTAATATAGACCCCTAGAAGCTGCTACCTGGAGTTCTGTACGTACTTACACCAAGTATTACCATTTGCCATTTTTCTCTAAACCCAGAGCTGGCTTTGGCACTGCAGTCTTGCAGGGCCTTATAGCTGGTCCTAATGCTATCTAAATTCCTCCTGCCATCCTTAGCTTTGGGAATCTACCCAAATGTGATGACTGCAACAGTGAAACACGAGGAACATAGTACAGATGTTCATCGTGTTTCATTGTTGCAGTCATTACACTTGGGTTATCATGCTGGCAGGTGACCCGCAGTCGGCCCAAGTTCCAAAGTCTTGGTCCGGCGTCGGTTGCTGTCGCTTCTTCCCTGATGTCAGTGCGCCAGGGGTATAAAAGTTGCAACTGAAGCCATTTTCTTCATTCTTTCTTGCCACGCAGTGCCCGAAGCAAAAGCAGTTCGCAAGTGCCGGTCGGCCGACTCCTGAGATTTTCAAAATTGAATTTCAGAACCGAAGTCTTCAATAAAGCTAAGTACCCCATTGGGGAAACTTTTTCTTGCTCTAGACCGATGTCAGTAAAAGTTAATAATTGTATTTCTTGTGGGAAGCAAATACCTCATAAGGACTTTCACTCTTACTGCATTCCTTGCCTAGGCTCTGACCACGACGTTACTAGTTGTCTGTTTTGTGCTAGATTCAATAAACGCACTATTAAATGTCGGTTTGATTTTGCTTTACATTATTTTGAATGAAGATTTAACTACATAATGCCGTCGGAACAACCGACGACCAGAATGTATAAAAAAACGCAAAGATGAAGAAAAAGACAGGCATCCGAGGTCCAAAACCGATGACAAAGCCTCTTCTAGGCCAGTCATTGGTTCTCAGTGAGGCGCTTTCGCAGCCCCTGACACCCGCTACCTCAGAGCCACAGGCCATAACCAACAGCCACGTGGAGACACCGAGGCCTGTGGGAACTCAAGGTATTGGGCCTACGGAAACTATACCCCCAGATGGGTCCGTAGCCACTGAGCAGGCACCGGCTTCTGAGGGTGTTTAAAGACCTTCACAGCTTACAATTAAAGCTACTACAGCAGCAAAGGCAAAGTCAAAAACACCATTAAAGACAAGGAAACAAGTGCAGCATTCTCCAGAACAGTCATCCATGCCAAAGAAACAGATGCTTAAAATGGCCGAAGACCTTATTACTTTAATCTGGGGCTCCCATCCCCCTCCTGACAAAAGGCCTAGGCAAGACACTGATTGATTCCTCTGATCAGGTTTCCATTTCTTCTGATTCTTCTTCTGACCAGGGCTATTCTCTCCCTCCCTATGAGGACTCTGATTCTGAAGAGTCCATTCATTCAGCCTTACCGTCTGAGGATTACTCTTTTGGGGAAACCCTGCACACCATGAGGGAGCATTTCCATCGGGAGAGCCAAGATTACTCAGAATCCAAGAAAAGGCTCAGAGATTTCCTTTTATTGCCTCAGCACAGGCCCCTAGCTATCCCCCCTGTGCTTGATATTGTAGATGTTTTTTTTCTGAATCCAGTCTGTCTCCAGATTCTTTACCCCCCCCCCCCCCCCTGCACCAGTAAAGCCAGACAGGTACTACAGGATCCCTGACTCATAAATGTCTTTACAAAAACCCAGATGCAGACCCAGAAACAATTTCCCAGGGTCCTAAAGGGGTTAAAGCTTCCATTGCAAAAATCCTGTCCCCTCAGATAGGGATTCCAGAGCTCTGGACAGATGGGGGAAAAAGTTTACACTTCTGCTACTTTAGCTGTAAGAGCTTTAAACTGTCAGTTTCACATGCTTAAATATCAACAGTATCTCATGTCATTGTTAAAGCAGAAAATGGTTACAAATATAGAAAGTCCTGGCAGTAAAGAAATGCAGGATTTATTGCATGCAGTTGAACAAGTGGGTAAGCATACTCTGCAATGTGGTTTTGATTCATTAGAGGCTTCTTGTAGAGCCGCAGTTACAGGTTAAGTTATTCGAAGACATGCTTGGTTGAAAGAACAAAGTTTACCTGACCATATTAAAGTAAAATTATTGGATGCTCCACTACAGCATGATACTTTGTTTGGTGTTAAGGCAGAAGAGGTGTTAAAGAAAATGGAGGATAAAGCAAAGTCATTGCAAACTGTGAAAGATTTCTTACAGGTTGAACCACCTATATTTAGCAGAAACTGGCCTTCAAAAAATTGGTCCTTTCCAGTGTCAGACAGGCCACAAAGAGGCAGATACAGATGCCCAAGAGGCAGATCTCAGCCCCAAGGCTCCTACAGACCTAAACAATGGGGTGCTTCAGCCCCCAAAGGAGGAGAAGACAAATCACAACCTTATAGGAAACTGTCACAATGACTTCCCTCAGCAAATGCCAAGCTCTTACCAGTTGACAGCACCCCTAGGGGGAAAGATAGCACTTTTCTCAAAAAATTGGCACATGATCACCCAAGACCAGTGGGTGTTGAATATAGTTTCTCAAGGGTACAGGTTCCACTTACACATGCTTCCAAGATCAAAAGGTATGCCAAACCTGCCACAAAACCAATGGGCAGAGGCACAAAACCAGATTGCTACTGTTATGGATATGGGAGCTATTCAAAAAGTCCCACAAGAAGAACAGGGCCAAGGATTTTACTCACGGCTTTTCCTAGTACCCAGAAAAGACAAAGCCTGGAGACGAATACTGGACCTGTTAATGCTAAATACTTTCCTGGATGTTCCAAAATTCAAAATGTTAACACTACAACAACTTCTGCCCATGCTGGGCAAGGAGGCTTGGCTAGTTACTTTGGATCTCAAGGAGGCATACCTGCACGTCCCAATCAGACAATCGTGCAGAAGATATCTCAGATTTATAGCAGGCTCAATGCATTACCAATTCTCTGCACTGCCCTTTGGCTTATCTACTGCGCCCAGGGTCTTCACAAAATGCCCGGCACCAGTAATTGCATTTTACAGACAAAAAGGAATTCAAATATATCCCTACTTGGACGACTGCCTTATTCAAGCAGAGAGCAAGGACATAAAGCATTGGCGTTTTGTAAAAAGATTGCTAATTTGCCTAGGGTACACAGTAAACGCAAAGAAATCAAAACTAGTGCCCTCTCAAGAGATAATATTCCTGGGTGCAAGCTTAAATACAACTGCCCAGATGGCTTATCTCACACCAGACAAACAAAAGCAACTGATGCATTACTTTCAAATGATGGCAGCAAAGATCCAGCTCCCTGCAAGAAAAATTCTGCAGGCCCTGGGTTTCATGGCATCTTGCATTCTACTAATTCCATATACCAAACTGCATATGAGGAAACTACAGTGGTATCTAAAAAGTGTTTGGACTCAGCATTGTCACAGCCTAGAGACAATCATAACCTTGATTCCCTGCCTACAACAGGAGTTTCGATGGTGGTCCCAGGCCTGTCACCACAACAAGGGATAGCCTTTCACCTTACCTACAGCCAGGCAGACAATAACAACGGATGCATCGGATTATGCCTGGGGAGCACATATGGCAGGAAAATGTATTCAGGGCACGTGGCCCAAGGAACAAATGCATCTTCACATCAATCAAAAAGAGATGCTAGCTGTACAGAATGCCCTGACAGCCTTCAAGGACCTAATACATCCAGGACAATTATTAATAAAGACGGACAATACCACAGTTATGTGGTACATAAGCAAGGGGGTACACATTCCTACCCCCTATGCAGATAAGCCATGACTTTGTGGAACACAGCACTGACCTACCAGGTACATCTGCAAGCACAATTCCTGCCAGGAACAAAAAATACACTGGCAGACGAACTAAGCAGAAATCTAATGGATCCTCACAAATGGAAGCTAGATCCACAAGTGTTCAACATGATAGCAAGGAAATGGGGACGCCCAGACATGGATCTTTTTGCCTCCCCTCACAATTGCTAAATACAGAAATTTTGCACAAGGACTTATCACTCTCAAGCATGGAAAGTGGATGCTCTATCTTTCAGCTGGAAAAACCTGACAGTCCGTCTTCCCTCTGATGCCTCTTCTCACCAAGGTGCTTCAAAAAGTCAGACAAGAGAGGCCAAAAATGATCCTGATTGCACCAGACTGGCCACACCAGCACTGGTACCCAATCCTAAAGATTTTGTCCCAAGGCCCACCTTGGCCTCTACTTCAAATCCTTCATCTTCTGACACAGCAAAACAATCAGATTCTGCACAGTCAACTCAGAACCTTAAACCTGGCAGCATGGCAGATAATGTAGCCATTCAGACTGCGCCTCTCTCTAAAGCTGTTATGGATGTAATTGTGGAAGCCAGGAGACCCAGCACTAGGAAATCTTATGCAGAAAAATGGAAGGGATTCTGTGCTTGGAACCAGGCACAACGGCTCGACCCACTGGTCCCTAATATGCCTCAGATTTTGCAATACCTGACTGAGATGTTGGACAAAGGCCTATCTTTTTCATCTATTAAAATCCATGCCTCTGCCATTTCAGCTCATTACAATACGGATCATCCTATTTTTTCACATAGTCTACTACGACAGTACCTCAGAGGGGCAAAGAATATAAGACCCCCTAGGAGAACACCAGTACCTACTTGGGACCTCAGTTTTGCTTTAGAAAAACTAACACTGCCTCCATTTGAACCAGCCAGCACAGCTGATCTAAAATTCCTGTCATGGAAAACTGCTCTGCTCCTAGCAATAACTTCAGCAAGAAGAGTCTCAGAGTTACAGGCATTGATGCCTGTGGAACCTTTCCTCATTTTTCACCAGGACAGGGTTTCTCTAAGGACGAACCCAACATTCATGCCAAAAGTGGTCTCCAATGTGGCCTTAAACCAAACCATTCATTTGCCTACTTTCTACCCAAATCCCTAGAATAAATGGGAAAGACTTCTGCACGCTTTGGATATACACAGGCAGCTATGATTTTACTTGGACAAAACAAAACCTTTCAGAAAAACTGAGCAACTGTTTGTAGCTTATGCTGCAGGATCACAAGGAAAACGTATTACAAAGCAGACAATCTCCAAATGGATAGGACACTGCATCCGCTTCTGTTATGCACAACATGGCAAATCTGTGCTTAAGGGCATTAGGCCTCATTTTACCAAAGCAGCAACCACTTCAGCAGCTTTCCTCAGACGGGTACCAACCAAAGACATATTAGAAGCTGCAACCTGGAGCTCAGTGTACATATTTACCAAGCACTACCACCTACTCCTCTACTGCAAATCCAGAGCAGGCTTTGGCACTGCAGTTCTGCAGGGCTTGTTAGCCTCGCCAAATCCAGTCTAGACCCAGCCACCCAACCTCAGCTTTGGATTCTACCCAAGTGTAATGACTCCAACAGTGAAACATGAACATAGTACAGTTGTGTACCTACCATAAATGTAGATGTTCGAGTGTATTCACTGTTGCAGTCCTGGTTACCCACCCACCATCCTCCTCTGTGCTGGGATTATTCTGTACCTCTCAACTCTGTACAACCTGTGTGGTGTATTTGCTTTTAGTAGAAGGAAATGTTTATAGTAATATTTGCATGGTTGTTTGGCAGGCATATTTTTATTTTTTCAGCCTTCATATCTGGGGGCACCTGACATCTGGGGCAAGAAAAACTGAAGAAAATGGCGTCGGTTGCAATTTTTATATCCCTGGCGCAATGATGTCAGGGAAGAAGCGACAGCAACCGACGCCGGATCAAGACTTAGGAACACGGGCCGACTGCGGGTCGCCTGCCAGCAAGATAACCCAAGTGTAATGACTGCAACAGTGAATACACTCGAACATCTACATTTATGGTAGGTACACAACTGTACTTTTTGTACACTTACCATAAATGTGGATGTTCAAGTGTATTCACTGTTGCAGTCCTGGTTACCTTCCCTCCAGCCCCCTGACTTTTTTTGGCTATACCTCTACTCTCTTTTACTATGCTTAAATCTTTTTGGTATATTTGCTTTTTTACTGGAGTTATATCTTTGTATATATTTATATTTATTTTATTACTCCCCATTATGGGGGCACCTGACATCTGGGGCAAGAAAAACTGATGTAATGACATCGACTGCATGTTTTATACCCCTGACTATCTGATGTCATGGAAGAAGAGACAGCAATCGACGCAGGACCCATGACTTTGTTAATCAGGCCGACTAAAGGCTACTGCAAGCAGATAACCCAAATGTGATGACTGCAACAGTGAATGCACTCGAACATCTACATTTATGGTAAGTGTACACAACTGTACTTTGCAGTCCCTTTTTATGGCCCAAGAAGCCCATAACCCATATTTAGAAGTATTGTTGACACTCAACATGCAACCCAATATCGTATTCGTAGGTGACTTTACGCCACTATAAACTGGGAAAGTCATACACAACCCCTAATATATAGGCCCAAAGATTCTTCAGCTTTGCAAACACAAACTTCCTGGATGAGATAGTCTACACATTCCCTAGGGGTGTAAACATGCTTGACCTGGTCCTTGCAAACATGGGAGAAGGCTGCACCATGTTAGTTTTATGTCCTCTTTGGTAAGGTCAGTCTATAAAGCTGTCTCCTTTGAAATAAAATTAAAATAATGACCCCAGCTGACCCTGTAGCAGTTGAGAACTCTTCTGAGGCATACTTCCTATTATTAAGTGAATCTGGCAAAATTTCAAGTGCCACTAAATCCAGAGAACACAGCTGCTTATGCAGACTTGTTCACAGAAACTCTGTAAAATCATGTTAATAGAAGTATTGAGGCAGTTGTGCCCACCAGAAATAAGCTCAAAACAAACTCAAAAAACAAGCCATTCTGGTGGAATCCTAACATAAATAGGTTGCACAATAAGAGGAAGAAAATTGTGGCAAAAGTGAGGAAGCGCAATGCCCGGCAGAATAAAAAGTCCCTCATCAGTCTAAACAAAGAACTCAGTGGCAAATCAAGTCTACCAAAGCCAAGTTTGAGGTAAGAATAGCCTCTCAGGTCAATGATAGCCATAATGTTTTCTTTAGTTATATCCACAACCGCAAAGGGCAGAGCACATCATTGTGCAGAAATAATAGTAAATGGAGCCTCCTGTAATGTGCTGGAAAGTATAGCAACTCTTCTGGTTGACATATTCAGCTTCAGTTCCCTCCCCTACCAGCAGCACCTCAAAAATACCATCAAACGTACCCCCCCTCAACTGTCAGTAGGGAGCAGTCCTGAATGCATTCCTAAGGCCAAGTACACTGCTTCGATGGGCCCTTGTAATATCCCAGGATGCTTTCTAAGTAACCTAGAACACAACCTATCAGGACTACTGGAGTCACATTTCAACATAGCTCCAGTCAGACTTTATGCCACACAAATGGAGAAGTACAAAGTCATCCCTCTGCACAAGGGTGGAACATCTAAAATCCTGGAAAATACAGCCTTTTAGTAATTAACCCAGACAAATAACTGGTGCCAGGACTAAGAATTGCATAATTGTGCCCTTTGGAAAGTATTCTGCTACAGGAAATGTGTATAGACAGTAACCTGGCTTTTGACTCATATTTTTGTAATGTAGTAATGAAATCATTCTACATTGATCAACTTGTAGACCAGGATATGGCATCCAAGTCCAAGGAAGTCATCATTCCATTGTGTTTGGCCTTCATCAGATCTGTCATTGAGTACAATACTCCTTTTGGTATGTACCTGACCAGGCACATGCAACAGCTGGTTCCTCACAAAACGATTACAGGGTGTAAACAAGTCCTATGAAGATCGCCTTTAAGCCCTATCTTCTGTCTCCTACAAATTGTTGAGGGGCAATTTATGCCTGACAAACAAGGCATCCTTGGATTCCATTCTGATGAACCTTTTGCATATCCACAAAGTAAATAGCATCAGAGCCACCCATTCTAAAGACTTAAACTTTTCCTGCTACATAAATAGGACTTGTTGGAGGGACAGGCCTCAGAGAATACCCCTTCTCTGGAACAGGTGAAGCAGGGCTCTTCCCTAACCATATTCAAGCATAAATTAGCCCATTGGATGGGAAATTGGAAATTCGCTCATAGTCTAACACTTGTATCTCTAATGGATAGAAGTAGCCTGTAAATGCTTGACCAACCATGTTCATTAAAATATGCCCATAAAAATAAACTCTAAGGCACCAAAAAAAAAAAATTGTTGCATACATTTTGAGTGCTTGCCAAAGCTTGTAAGAGCCCTTGTGGTCATTAGCTTGTAATGGGTTAATTCCTCTTTTTATATATGTATATATAAATGTGTGTGTGTGTATATACACATGCATACAGTGGATGTAAAAAGTATACACACACCGGTTAAAATGCCAGGTTTATGTGATATAAAAAAATGAGACCACAATAAATCATTTCAAAACTTTTCCCACCTTTAATGTGACCTATAACCTGTACAATTCAATTGAAAAACAAAGCTGTTAGGGGAAAAATATAAAAAATAAAAAAATGTACAGTAAGCTGGTTGCATAAGTGTGCACACCCTTAAACTAATACTTTGCTGAAGCACCTTTTGGTTTAATTACAGCATTCAGTCTTCTTGGGTACTCACCTGCCGTAAATTAAAGAGACTATGATTAACCCCAAATAAAGTTCAGCTGTCCTAGTAGGTTTTTCCTGACGTTTACTTGGTTGGCTGCTACAGCAAAAGCCATGGTTCGCAGAGAGCTTACAAAGCATCAAAGGGATCTCATTGTTGAAAGGTATCAGTCAGGAGAAGGATACAAAAAGAAATGTCCATAGCATTGGATATGCCATGGAACACAGTGAAGAAAGTCTTGAAAAAGTGGAGAAAATATGGGATAACAGTGACATTGCAAAGAACTGGACGTCCTTCCAAAATGGATGAAAAGACAAAACAAAACTGTTCAGAGAGGCTGTCAGGAGACATACAGCAACACTGAAGGAGCTGCAGGAATTTCTGATAAGTAGTGGTTGTGTACTACATGTGACAACAATCGCCCATATTCTCCATATGGCTGGCCTATGGGGTAGGGTTGCAAGACACAAGCCTTTTCTTACACAGAAAAACATCCAGGCACAGCTAAAATTTGCAAAACAATACATAGTTTCCCAAAAGCATGTGGGAAAATGTGTTATGGTCTGATTAGACCAAGGTCAAACTTTTTGGCCACAATTTAAAAGGTACATTTGCCGCAAAAACAACACTTCGCAATCACCAAAATAATACCTTCCCCACGGTGAAGCATGATGGTGGCAGTATCATGCTTTGGGGTTGCTTTTCTTTAGCTGGAACTTGAGCTTTTAGTCAAGGTGTTGGGAATTATGAATAGTTTCAAGTACCAGTCACTTTTGGCCCAAAACCTTCAGGCATCTGCTAAAAGATGAAGAGGAATTTCAACTTTCAGCATGATGTTGACTCCAAGCATACATCCAAATCAACAAAAGAATGGCTTCACCAGAAGAAAATTAAAGTTTTGGAATGGCCCAGCCAGAGCCCAGACCTAAGTCCAATATAAAAACTGTGGAGTGACCTGAAGAGGGCTGTGCACAACAGATGCCCTCGCAATCTGACAGATTTGTGGCACTTTTACAAGGAAGAGTGAGCAAATATTGCCAAGTCAAGATGTGCCATACTGATAGACCCCTACCCAAGAAGATTGAATGCTGCAATTAAATCAAAAGGTGCTTCAACAAAGTATTAGTTTAAGGGTGTGCACACTTATGCAACCAGCTTATTGTACGTTTTTTTTATTTTTTATATTTTTTTTCCCGTAACAGATTTGTTTTTCAATTGAATTGTACAGGTTATAGGTCACATTAAAGGTGGAAAAAGTGTTGAAATTATTTTATTGCGGTCTCATTTTTGTATGTCACAGAAACCTGGGATTTTAACATGGATGTGTACACTTTTTATATCCACTGTATATACAGATATCTACACACGCACATATCTATATAAACAGTCACATTTGCATTTTATTTTCCGACATCTGGGGCATCTGTGCATCTATATTTAGGAGCTTTCTTTTGAATTATACTTAACCTAGGACTGTTTGCTTCTGCTAGATATGACCATGAATATGCAGATATTATGATTAAAATATCCTTCAAGTAATTCATCAGTAACAGACCAGTACCACTAACTTATGAATTTTATCTTGCTTTGAGAGGTACAAAGCTCTCGGAAATGTCAGTTAAAATATTATGGTGATATGCTAACTTCTCTAATGCAATTGTCTTAACACATAATTTTCATTGTATAGCTTCAAAGATAATTTGCTGCAGTAGAAAATTCCAAATGAGCATTTTTTTAATATATTATCAAATTTGCCCTTCTTTTGTAAAAGATCTGTCTTAGACCTCCACCTACAATGCTTTAAAGTACCTTGTTTGAACCACTCATTCTTGTCATTTGCATATTAATCATGGCAGTATGCATATCACTTACTCTTACTGTGTGTCTTTATAGCAGTTTTGGTGCAAAGCAGTTAGACCTTCACCTGTATGCTTCAATAGCCTCTCAAGAAGGATATTTAAATATGTAGCACTATACAATTCTAAATTACTATAACTGCGATGTTAATATGCCGGACAGTAGGGCTATATTACACTAAGTAATTCAAAGGTAGACATCTGTATCATAGATGTAATGAGGTTATAACCAATGTCATTTAAGTAAAATATTTAAGATAATTTAATGTTGGTTTGCAAAACAATATGCTTACTTAAGCAGATTGAGTTGTGATGCCGAGGATTTATCTCTGAATTCTAGTGATCTGGCATTTCATTAGTGGTAATGATATTTTTCCTTTTACTGATATTGGCTATATTTAAGCAGTACACCTTGGTTGGAGCATAGGTAATTCATAAGTCACAGATTGTGGGAACTGTAACTTGGTTAGGGCATAGTTCCAATGACCAAATTAGAGCTCCCTTTTAACGTACAGGGCAAATATGCTTTGCTGTAAGGAAAAGCAAAGAGCTAAATAGTAAAAGCTAATTTAAGTAAATACAGTAGAAACTACATTTAAAAGTAAGTATGCATTACTTCCATCATTTAGAGAAAAGAAAAAAAAATAATGGAAAATTAAAAGTACTGAATAGCTATTAATCCATGTTCCTGTGCAGCATCCAAACTCATTGTGAAATGTGTTTATGTCCTACTGGAGTGAAATGTGTTTTGCTGGATGTAACAGCTTATTTGTTGTTTAGTACAAAGGTCTTATGATGAGGTCACTACCCTTTAACTGCAGGAATAATGGCTTCAGGCATTAGGCAGCTTGGCACCTGAAACTTTCCCAGCTATTACACTCCATCCCATTTTTCATATTAGCGTGTACAGGGCCTTCCACTCCAAAAACTCCATTGCCCAGGTTAACATTTTTCATTCTTTGATAAGGATGTCCAAATTTTAGGTTCATAATTTTTTTATCACTTAATTATTTCATTATTACTAGTCTCATAAAGACTTCTGACATCCTTTTCAATGAATCTAATTTTTACTATTAAAATGTTGAGAGTTTTGCTTTTCTGTTTCCTTCCCTTGGTCCTAAGGCATTTTCTCACTTTTTATTTTCTTACCTACACTTTCTTATTGCTGTAGCATCACTAGCTGTTGCTCTTCTGCCCGTTATTACCAAAAAAACTTTATATTTATAATTTCCTGCTAAAACATGTTGTTGGGTGATGCTGGCTGTTTGCTGTGAGACCCCTTTCAAAAGGTCCAGGTACAGAGATAACATTCCAACACAGGATAAACATTCTGAGTGTCTGTTTTACTTGATGGACTACATAATATTTGTAAGTTTAAATACGGTCATATGGAAAAATGCTGTCAAATAGGTCTGACAACTCCTTGTCAGTGAGGGATGTTTTTGGATGAGACCACTGACCTTGGAGTGTATGGTCATTATGCTACCCTCTAAGTTACCTGAAATTAAAGAAAGGAAGTTAGACCTGGAAAATCACAAACCTGCCGGTTCACACCCTCATACTAACAGATAAAAATCTGATGGTGTGACTGCTACAATTATTTTAAAAGTTATGGCATTGGCTTTAACACAACAGCAAGTACTTGATTCGATGTTGTCCATTTTCATCTGATTCAGCCTTTGGGAATTCGGATCTGTATCAGATCTGGCCTTGGCAACTTCAGACCTTCGGATACAGGGCTTTGACTCCTCCTTTATCCATAGTTCCCTTTCAGCTGTCATTCCCTCAAATCTCATTTGCTGTGTAAACCAAACTGTCGCAGAGGCTCTGAGTTCATATTGAGGATAAGTGAGTTTAACTTTGTAGCTCAGTTAGGGATTAATTCTACAATTATTATAACTCCCTCACCTTTTCTTCTATATTCTCCTCCCCATCACATAAAAAAGTATATAATATTTTTCTTCAACTAATAATCCTTCTTTGAGTAGTTCTAGTTTTTGGTAGAGTTTTATTGCTGTTTTTATTTTGTGTGTTTAGAGTAGGCATTTTTATTTAGTTAATATTTGCAGAATATTTGGATATCCTTAATATATTGTACAGAAGTTTCAAGAAGTATGGAAAGTGTGGCCATAAAATCCCTCCACAGGACCCCCCACTCCCTGTTTGTATATTGTTTGGGAGCACTTGGATAAAGAATGTGAAGCCTGCACTTGTTTTGGTCATAAAGCTCTTCAGAGTAGAAGAGGCAAGCTAATTTTGAAGACACTACTTTTCTGTACTTCAGAATCTTCTGTTGCTTCTCCCACAGCTTGTACCTGAGGGAGAAAAAGATAAAGAAGGTCCAAAATTGAATGAGCCATCAAAAGACGGGACTTCTGAGAAGGGCATTGAAAAAGAAAGAAAACAGTCCCCAGATCTCTCATTTTCAGCAGGTCTAGCACCAAAAATGCAGAAGTCTTTGGAACTGAAGCATTGGATCCATTCTCCATCTCCATAGAGGCTTCTCTCTCCTGATCTGATCAGTCCTCAGATCCATTCCCCCCATTCTGCAGCTATATTCCAGGGCTCTGTCAGTTGCTTCTTCTAGGTCTGACCGTTATTTGAGGAGTTTTAACAAAGCCAAAGTCAACAGGATGTTGCAGAAATTTCTCTGGACACAGATGCAGTTGGAGAGTCCACATGGCTTTGTTCACTGTGATAGAACTGAGAATATCGCCATCAACCTTCCCCTATTTGAACTCTGTTGCAGGCCTGTCCTTCAGAACTGAAGTCTTCAGATCCAAAAATCCCCAGAGCACCCATGTTGACACAGATAGTGCCATCCTCATCGGCTCTGACTACAAACCAGTCTCTGTCTACCTTGAAAATGTCTGATTGAGATGAGAGTTGGAGCCAATGTCTGGGGAGAAGGTTTCACTCTAAAGTTGTTAGAGCTGTCCCTTCCTTTGGAGCTATCAACATCTCAGCTCCAGTGTCAACCTTGGAGCTGAGAAAGGTTGAAGTTTATGGTTCTCTTTCTTTACCAGCATTTAGAGAGACTTCCTTGGCACCTATCTCTTCCTCAGCCTTCAAGGCCTTCCTTGAGGGTCCTGTCTTGCTTGAAAGAAGCGGTTCCTCCATCCTTTTTGAATCTGAATCAACCTCAAACTCATTCTGATCTGGAATCCACTCCTTGTTGACATGGACAGTCATTCTCCAAGTGTCTTGGGAAGTACTCTTTTTGAGTTCCCAGTCTGATTCATACCTGTTGATAGATATTCCCCAACAGATACCTAGAATGCAGACATGTAAATGGAGGTACTTGGATTCATCACCAGAATCTGTCACAGAAGACATGGATTTGGAGGAAGGGGAAGGTTCCCTGAGAACCCCCTTTGGAGACATCTCCTTCAGAAAAAATCTTGAAGTAGTCAAACTGAAAGGGGGTTGATCCACAGGTATGCCTTCCATGAAAGAATCCATGCTCCTGGTGGCTTTTGGAGCTGGCTGTTCTACATCTTGGGTGGTCCCTTCCCCTGAGACTCTCTTATTGATCTAGTGGATCACCGAGCCTGGAAGGAGCCTAATACAGCATAGCCAAGAAATCTGACAGGATTCTGGTAGTACCGAAAGACAGACTTCACTGGAGTAAAGGCCCCCTCCATCCATGGATGCCATGTTCCTAGTGGCAGCCACAAATAGGGAACTCTGAGGAGAGTTCTTCTCTTCATCCCCACTGACAGGGAGTTCAGGGCCTTGGACAGATTTGGAAAACAACCAAGTCTGCTCGCTCCCCAGAACAAAAAACTTCAAAGGTGTGTCTGGTACTGTGAAATGAAGATCAACTTCATAAAGTAAATCTTTTAAATACCAATTTAATGTAAGCACTTTCATCCTTAAAGTATACTTATGAGGTCAAACTTAATTTCGTAGTGGCAGACACAGCTTTGAAGTTTTTTTGGTTTACCGGGAATGTGAGGACTCAACACTTTTTTTTTAACCTCTTTGAACTGATTTGTTGGCATTTTTGTTCTGGGGAGTGAGCCACCTTGGTTGTTGAGTGTTTTCCTTTAGGTTCTTGATTTATATTTGGAAGACAGATGTACACTTCAGCAACTTTTTTCTTGAGAATGCTGAACTACATGGCCCATGTTATTTGGTTACAAAAAGAGATTTATCCAGAGAGATAATCAGTTCTCATTCAGGCAAGTTGATGATGGATATCCAGAAAACAGTGGAATCTTGGCTATCTTCTATTTCAAATACCTCCATGTGTCTACTTTCAAATGCAGCTGATGGAACAGCTAGAGCAGCAAGTACTGGTGTATCTTTATGCAACTTTGCCCAGATGGAATTGTGTGATTTTGCAGAGTGCTTTAATACATCCTTCATCAGTGCTCCCTTGATGGTACTGCATTTTTTTTGTCCTGAAAGTTAAGGGCACACTAATGAGAAACAAACAAGGTGCTAAGACTCTTTCTGCTGATGGAGTCTGTTTCTCTACTGCTCAGATAACCTTCTCCAGGAATCTGCAGAGAGGAAAGAAAATATGGTTCCAAAAATTGCAAGGTCCTACCCAGGAAACTTCTTTGGACGGACCTCCCAGTGGCAGAGGAGGAGGTAATTTCAGTGGATGTCATCCAAGAGGCCGAATTGGACCACAAAACCAAGGATTTCACTTATCTTTTTCTGAGAAATCCTTCCCGTACTCCTGAAAGGTTGCCCGGCTGCTTAACTGTGGAGGCAGTCAGGGGTATCTTTCCCTATACTATGAAACCTAGTGGGCCATCACCCCAGAATCTTTGGTGTTAAGGATAATAAGAGGATGCTCGATACTATTTCTAAAAATGTGTTGGGCAGAAGCAAGGATTCCTTTAGCACCACCCAATTAGTTGGAATCCACAACAGTCGAAGTAAACAAGCTGTTGGAAAAGAGTTATCCAGCAGGCCCTGCTAGATCAGAATGTTCCAACGATGACAGGCAACCTAAGACCAATATTGGGCCAGAGCCATTTAAACCAATATGTGAAACAGACAAAATTACAGATGGTCACAGTTCAGTCCATTTTGCCTGTACTGAAAAAGGATGAGTGTATGTGTTCTATCAGTTTCCAGGATGCCTATTATCTCATTAAGATGCACAGACGCTCCAGGAAATTTCTCCATTTTTGTGCCAGTTATTTTCATTTCAGAGCTCTTCCCTTTGAACTCACCACAAACCCCAGATGTTTACCAAATGGTAGTGGCAGTAACAGCCAATCTCAGACTGCAAGGGTTCCAGGTGTTCTGTACTTAAATAATAGGCTCCTTACTGCTGCAACCAAGGATCTGCTAATTCTACAAAAGGACCACTTACTCCAGCTACTTCACCATCTGGGATTACATTGAACAGACAGAAAAGCAAATTGTTCTCAACTCAGGATCTGGACTTTATCGGATGCCACCTAAACACTACAACTTAGATAACCACCTTACCTCCAGACAGGATTTATTCAGTCTTCAAATAGCATCACAAGTACTAGGCAAACCATCCCTCAAGCATGCTTAATTCTGAAGCTTCTAGGACTGATGACTTCGGTCATCATTTTTGTTCCCATGTCCAGATTCCATATGAGGGTTCTGCAGTGGACTGTCTCGGTCCATTAATATTTGTTATCACCCTCTCAGCACTCCAGTCAGGTTTATGTCAGTATGCAGAACCCACATGGAATGGTGGATCACTTCATCAGCATTGACAGCAGGTGGTCCATTTTCTCCACTTTCCCGTTTTGCAGTAGTTTCTACAGATGCCTTCCTATTAGGATAGAGGGGGCATTAAGAATGGAAGGCGGTTCAAGGTACTTGGACAACCTTAAACACCCATCAACACATCAGTGCTCTGGAAGTGAGAGCAGCCCTTTTGGCATTGCAGGAATTTCAATACTATGTTCCAGTGGGTGTGATTGCAGTCCAAACAGACAACATGTCAGGTTTCGTGCATCAACAAACCAGGGGATCCAATTCTTACCTATTGTGTTGACATACCATGAGGGTTTGCCAATGGGCAGTGCCTTTCCACTTCTTTCTGATGACAATACACATCCTGGGGACTTCGTGTACTAGCAGACAAATTGAGCAGGTGCATTCTTTTGCCTCTAGAGTGGTCCATCAGTACAGCAGTGGCAAATGAAATCTTCAGTCACTGGGGCCAACCTTGCTGTGACTGTTTGTCTCCTGCCTGAACAAGAAATGCAGCAGTTACTTTGCCCTGATCCCTCCACGGGGTTAGTCACCAATGAGCTCATTGATATACAGTTGGCTCCCAGGTCATCTCTATACATTCCCTTCATTTCCTTTAATTATGAAATTCATTCAGAAAATCTGAAAGGTCAAGGCCAAGATGATCCTTATTGCCCCGTGCTGGCCACGGCAGGTTTGGTTCCCATATGTTTGGCCTCAACTGTTTAGTCCACCCTGGACATTGGCCCGCAGGCCAGATCTGATCTCTTATCCTTCTGGGCAGCATTTGCTGGACCTAGACTCCCTGAAATGAATCCCTTGGTTACTCCAATTCTAATGATGGGCATGGATGCCAGGTTTACAGAGAATGTCGCTCATATTCTTTCTCTTCAAAGAAATCCATCACCAGAAGAGTGTATCAAAGTAAATGGAAAAGATTTTCTTATTGGATTATAGTGAAAGATTTGGACCCCTTTTCAGCTCCCCTTCCCTGTGTTATAGAATTCCTGTCCCAAGTGGTCCACAAAGGATTTAGTTTGTCAGCAATCGAGGTTCATCTGGAAGCCATTTCTAATCTTCAGATAGGAGGTAATGAGACTCCTATAGCCTCATTAAAGGTGTCCAAGGCTTTCCTTAAAGGAACTTTTCTTCGCACTCCAGTTCAAGATCTTGCACCTCCATGGGAGATCACAGTGATGCTTCAGACTATCACACAGTCCCCCTTTGAATCAGCAGATTTAGTGGATCTTAGCTCTTTACATGGAAACTTATCTTTTTGGTGGCAATCACTTCCATCAAGAGGTTTTCAGAACTTCAGTCTCTCTCATGTAAGCTACCTTAGTTTTTCATAAGGGCAGGGTTTTAAGAAAAAACAAAATCCATCTTCCATCCCTAAAGTAGCATCTGAGTACAACATAAACTAGACCATAATTTTGCCTGTGTCCTTTCCAAAATACTCTAAAAGGAGAATATGCATTACATTTACTTGGTGTTCATAGACAATTTTGATTTTTTTTTATAGAAATAAGAATTAAGGAAAATCGGGCAAACTATTCATCGCATTCTCTAAATCTAAGCTGGGACAAAGAGTTTCTGGGATCACCTTCTCAAGATGGTTATTAAGCTGTATATCCTTTGCTTATGAAAAATTGGATCTAAACCTCTCAAAAAAAAAAGCTCATTCCACGAGAGCAGTGTCAGCTTCTGCAGTTTTTCCATATCAGTTTCCAGTTGATAAGATTTGCACAGCTTGCTGCTTTGTCAACAGCACATATTTTTATGTCTCACTATAAACTAGATGTAAAATCCAGAGCTCGCTCCTGATGTCCTTCAAGAATGCAACTGCAGTCATAACATATGGGTTGTCCTGCCTCAGGCAGCCCTCGGTCGGCCGGATTCCAAAGTCTGGGTCCGACGTCAGCTGATGTCGCATGCGACGTCAGAGCGGCTGGAGTACATAAGCATCAGCCGACGCCATTTTCTTCAGTCTTTCTTGCCGTGCGGTGCCTGAAGCAGAAGCAGTTCGCAAGTGCCGGTCGGTCAGCTCCTATATTCTTCGAATCCGAAGTCATCAAAAAAGCTAAGTACCCCGTTGGGGACCTTTCTTGCCTCAGCCGATGTCAGAAATTACTGAAAAAGGTAACAATTGTCTGTCTTGTGGTAAACAAGTACCTCATAAGGATTTCCACTCTTACTGTCTTCCTTGCCTTGGCCCAGACCACGACGTCTCGGCCTGTGTCGCCTGTGCTCGCTTCAATAAGCGCACTCTTAGGCACCGGGTGGAGTTCGCTGAAGACTTTTTCGGTGATAAATTTGCTTATACAATGCCGTCGGAACTTCCGACATCGCAGACTCCTAAGAAACGAAAAGACCGGGACCGACATCCTCGGCCCGCGTCTTCCACCGACTCCATGCCAAAACCTACCGCGAGTGCTCCGGTTCCCCCTGAGATGGTTATTTCACCGCTCCGAACCGAAGACACCGCTTTACCGACACCTCCGATACCGGAGGCCACACAGACACCAGTTATAGATTTTCCTCCGGATACTGAAACCGAGGAAATGCCCAAGACCATTGCTGTAGATAAGGTCACTCCTGCACGTGGAGCTGCTAGGCCTCCTATGGCCATGTCTATTAAGGCCTACACACGTGCTAAGGCAGCCAGCAAGACCAAGCACCTTACTGTTAAGGCCTTACCTCAGCCTACTCCTGAAACACAAATCGTGACTATGGCCGCAGACTTAATTTCCATGATTAGAGGTTCACAGGCCCATCCTGAGAGAGGATCCCAGCCTCCTCCTGATAAGAGGCCCCGGGTTGAACCCTCTGACTCTATCCCTTCAGATGAAGATTCTGAGGACTCTGTTCACTCCGATGACCAGGAAGAGCCCTTCCAGACCTATGAGGACTTGGATGCAGAGGATTCCATCCCCTCAGCCTCCTCTCCTGAGGATATTTCTTTTGGGGAAGTTCTGCATACCATGAGGGAACATTTTAAGTGGCAAGGCCAGGAATATTCTGATTCTAGAAAGCGCCTTCGAACCTTCCTTAAAAAGCCCCAACACAGGCCCCTGGCTATACCTCCTGTGCTTGATGTTTTGGATGACCTATACTCTGACTCCAGTGTTACCCCGGATACTCTTCCTCCTGCCCCAGCCAAGCCAGACAGATATTATAGGGTCCCAGAAACACGTTCTCATTTCTTTAGGGCCCATGCTGTTGATTTAGAAACTATTTCTCAGGGACCTAAAGGGGTTTCAGCATCCACCTCCAAAAATCCCTTGCCTTCCAACAGGGAAGCTAGGTCATTAGAGAGATGGGGGAAAAAGGTCTACACCTCCACTACTTTATCTATGAGAGCTCTGAATTGCCTCTTTCATATGTTTCAATATCAGGATTACCTGTTAGATGATTTACAGAAAACATTGGCCTCTCCTGAACCTTTAGACAGGAAGTCTTTGCAGGAAGCTGTACATAATTCTCAGCAAGTCAGCAATCACTTTCTGCAGTGTGGATATGATGCATTGGAAGCTTCATGTAGGGCAGCTATGACAGGGGCGGTCATTCGTAGACATGCATGGTTAAAAGAACAACCTCTACCAGATCATGTTAAGGCAAAACTTCTTGATGCACCTTTGGAAAAGAACAAGCTTTTTGGTACTAATGCTAAAGATGTATTAAAGTCCATCGAGGAAAAAGCAAAATCAGTTCAGACGGTCAAAGGTTTCCTCCAGATTCAGCCACCCAGATTCAGCAGGAATTGGCCTTCTAAAAACTGGTCCTTTCCTAATCCTGAAAGATTTCAAAGGGGTAAAAACAGGCGTGGCCGAGGAAGAGGACAATACAGAGGTTCTTACAGGGGACGACAATGGCAACCAGCAAACTAAAGAAGTGACACAGGGGTCTCCCCTGCCCCACAGGGACAATCTCAATGACTTTCCTCTACTTCCGCTAACCAAGGAGCAAATAGATGCTCCCTTGGGAGGAAAATTATCTCTGTTTTCAGCAATTGGCACAGATTGACAAAGGACAAATGGATTTTGGACATTATAGACCAAGGTTACAGGTTCCACTTTCATACCTTACCAAGAAAACAAGGCATGCCAAACCTACCACAAAACCAGAGGGCAGAGGCTATCAAGCAAATTTCTCTGCTTGCTCAGATCAAAGCAATAGAAAGAGTTCCACAACAAGAACAAGGCCAGGGGTTTTACTCAAGACTGTTCCTTGTTCCAAGAAAAGAAACTCAATGGAGACCAATACTGGATTTGTCAGCATTAAACACTTTTCTCATAGTACCAAAGTTCAAAATGCTGACTCTACAGCAACTCCTTCCCATGCTGGGCAAGGGGTCTTGGCTGATTACTCTGGACCTCAAGGAGGCATACCTGCATGTCCCTATCAGACACAGCTGCAGAAGATACCTCAGATTTCTTGCAGGGCCAGAGCATTATCAATTCTCAGCATTGCTATTTGGCTTATCTACTGTGCCCAGAGTATTTACAAAATGCCTAGCTTCAGTAATTGCTCATTGCAGGCTCCAGGGGATCCAAATTTACCCATACCTGGACGACTGCCTCATACAAGTGGACGGCAAATTGATTTTGACAAAAAACTTGAACTATGTCATACAATTGCTACAGGCTCTGGGATACACAGTCAACTTCCAAAAGTCAAGACTTCAGCCATCCCAGCAAATAACCTTCTTAGGAGCCAATCTAGACACAGCCTCTCAAATGGCTTACCTGACAGAAGACAAGCAAGAGAAGTTAACTCATTATTTCAAAGGTTTGGCAAAACTCGCCCAGATGACTGCAAGGGGATTCCTACAGGCCCTGGGTTACATGGCATCCTGCATTCTCCTGGTTCCATTAGCAAGACTACACATGAGAAAGCTTCAATGGTACCTAAAAAGCCTATGGTCTCAGCACAGCAACAACCTAGAGACAACCATACCGCTCATTCCATGCCTACAAAAGGAATTCCTGTGGTGGGCCTCGGTAAGCCAGGTAAACACAGGTATGTCATTCAAAAAACCTCAGATAACACAGACCATGACCACAGACGCCTCAGACCTTGGATGGGGGGCGCACATGGAAGGCAGATGTATACAAGGACAATGGTCTCCAAAGGAAACACATCTGCATATAAACCAAAAGGAAATGCTGGCAGTAATGCATGCCATCGAGGCCTTTCGACAACAACTTCAGCAAGGCCATCTACTGATATGGACAGACAACACCACTGTGATGTGGTACATAAACAAGCAAGGGGGCACCCATTCCTACCCCCTTTGCAGACTGACAATGAATCTTTGGGAAAAATCACTGAGCCTAAACATACAGTTGCAATCCCAGTTTGTTCCAGGCAAAGACAATGTGCTGGCGGACAGCCTAAGCAGGAATTTCATAGATCCACACGAGTGGAGGTTACATCCGAAAATCTTCACACAACTCACCTCGACATGGGGCAGGCCAGAAGTAGACCTGTTTGCCTCCCACCTCAACCATCATCTACAAAAATTCTGTTCAAGGACATACCATCCACAAGCTTGGAAAATAGATGCTCTTTCATTCAACTGGAACTTTCTAAAAATCTATGCATTCCCACCTCTGCCACTGATGACCACAGTATTACTAAAGATCAAAGCAGAGAGGCCCAAGGGGATCCTAATAGCTCCAGACTGGCCAAGACAACACTGGTACCCACTACTACGGAGCATATGTCACAACAAAAAGTGGGCCCTTCCCCAATGGCCCCTACTTTTGACTCAACACAACTTCAAAACAGTGCATCCAAACCTTCAGACACTGCAGCTAACAGTCTGGGAGATCCCATGAATAACCTCAATCTATCTCTCTCCAAGGAAGTTCAGCGGATATTAACAGAAGCTCGAAGACCATCCACCAGAAAGGTTTACTTAGCAAAATGGAAGAGATTCAGCATTTGGAATACCAGCAAGGGACATGATGCATCATTATTGAATATCCCACTCATCCTGGAATATTTGGCAGATATGCTACAGAATGGACTCTCATGTTCTTCCATAAAGATACATGCTTCAGCTATCTCAGCTAGATATAACACTGATCTGCCTGTGTTTTCACATCCTTTGTTAAGGCAATTCCTCAGGGGAATCAAGAACATTAAGCCACCAAGAAAGGCTCCAGTGCCAGCTTGGGACCTCAACTTTGTCCTAGAAAAACTGACTCTACCTCCCTTTGAGCCAGCAGCTTCAGTGGACTTACAATTTTTATCATGGAAGACAGCTTTTCTGTTGGCAATTACCTCAGCAAGAAGGGTTTCGGAACTACAGGCACTAATGGCAACACCACCGTTCATAATCTTTCACAGAGACAGGGCCTCCTTAAGAACCAACCCTACTTTTATGCCAAAGGTGGTATCTAGGGTTTCTTTAAATCAAGCTATTCACCTGCCTACTTTCTTCCCCAATCCTGAGAGCAAAGGGGAAAGACTGTTGCATACCTTGGACATTCACAGACAACTTCGCTACTACCTGGACAGAACCAAGACCAGTAGGAAGTCTGATCAGCTTTTTGTAGCTTACGCCCCTGGAGTACAAGGAAAAGCAATTTCCAAACAGACTATTTCAAAATGGATTGGACATTGCATCAGATTTTGTTATTCCTTCCATGGGAAGAATGTTCCAGCCAATGTCAGACCACACTCCACCAGAGCTACAGCCACCTCTACAGCATTCTTAAGAGGGGTGCCTACAAAGACATTCTAGAAGCTGCTACATGGAGCTCCATGCATACATTCTCCAAACACTACAATCTCCTTTATATTCCAGATCCAGAGCAGGCTTTGCTTGGCAGTCCTGCAGGGTTTGATTGCCACACCATCTCTTTCCTAGAGCATTCCTCCTCCCCAGCTAAGCTATGGTATTCAACCCATATGTTATGACTGCAGTTGCATTCTTGAAGGACATAGTACAGTTTTGTACCTACCATAAATGTAGATGTCCGATAGATATGCAACTGCAGTCGGATTTTCCCTCCCTCCATACCCCTCTATGCCTTGGGTCCACACCTATCCCTGTTTCTCTTAGCTGGGGATATCTGTTATGGTGTATCTGTTTATTGCTTACTTATTTGTCTGGAATCCTGTTTTTGTCTTCCAATTTGATTACAGCCTTCCTTGGAGGGCACCTGTCATCTGGGGCAAGAAACACTGAAGAAAATGGCGTCGGCTGATGCTTATGTACTCCAGCCGCTCTGACGTCGGAGAGAAATGCGACATCAGCCGACGTCGGACCCAGACTTTGGAATCCGGCCGACCGAGGGCTGCCTGAGGCAGGACAACCCATATGTTATGACTGCAGTTGCATATCTATCGGACATCTACATTTATGGTAGGTACAAAACTGTACTTTTTGACTCTTGTATTCTCAGAAAAATCTTTCTTAAATCCACCTGGGAATTCATGTAGCTAGGGATTCTGTCCCAAAGGTTCAATCAGAGTACAATGGTCAACATCAGATACAAAAGCTGTGTACTTAATACATTAATAGATCCATGTTGACTTATTTTTGTCTGGTACAACATCCCTCTTACCATCCCCTTTCCAAATGATCACCATCAGCTCCTTGGAAAACAGATAACATCTGCAGGAGTCTGCTTGCCTGTAACCTCAACAGGTTATCTGGTATTCTTGCCCTTTTATCTATCTGTAATTTTTATTACTTATTAGATTTTTTTTGCTTGGAGCAAATTCAGTCTGAGGTAATTTGACAGTTGAGAGGGAATTATGGGTAACGGAGGAGTTAGAACCCTGAATTTGAAGATTTGAAGTTTCCGAGGCTGGATCTGAGTCTGATCCAAATTCCCAAAAGTTGAACCAGAGGAAAGTAGGACAACATGTTATGATATGTACATAACTTTCCTTTTTGGCTGAGTATGTTGCTACCCCACTTGATCACCAGCAGGACAGAGGGTGTGGTTACTATATTTGGCATCTACCCTGGTTTGTATGTTGGTTCTCAGTCATCAGACATTTCTTTGGCTGAGCTTTTTGCTGTACCACTTATGCTTTAGCAGAACAAAATGTTTCTAGACCCTGGGCAGTGTATTTTCTTGACTACTTCTACATACCATGTTTCTTCCTTCAGTCTATCACTGCTGAAGACAGGCAGAAAGTGCATGTGCACAAGTTGGCACATGGGCTCAATAGTCAAGTCAGCCACACACAGGTTCCTTTCCACTCCCCCCCCCCAAGTACCTGTTAAGTTCATTGAAATCCTGAAAATGAAGAAGAAAAATGAGAAGGTGGGGAGGAGCCTATGGAACAAGAGTCCTACTTTCAGAAGACATTGCAAGGGTATTTTCAAACCTCTGAACCATATGTTTGGATGGTCTCACTACTGGTGAAGGTGCCCAAACTGGCCACCATAATGACATGGAACAACCTTGACAGTGTAACACTTTTATACCAAGGATATTGGACAGGAGCTTCTGCCCTCTAAGGATTGGAACTGCTTTTAGAGATGAAACCTTATTTGTTGTGGTGGCAGTCCCTTAAAGAGTCTCCTCTCCATCATTCCCCTCTGTCCAGACCCCTCATAAAGAGATCATGGCATTAGACAGATTTGAGAAGCCTGTTTTTGTCCTGTATTTACTTTGCAAAGGCCACAATGTGCATTCTACTCAGTGCACTTCATCAGTCAGCTCTCATTGGAACTAAAACAGTCACTGAACTAGCTACCTAATGAAACTTTAAAAAAAGAAGCCAAGTAGTCCTAGTCAGCAACTGTCTCCTTGACATCAAATCTCATACAAGACTGTCATACAGCTTTGCTGAGGACTTGGTCTGAGCTTCAGGTACTCATATCACTTTAGGCTGATATGGTTAGCTTCAGCTCACTGATTTTGCTAAAGACACTAAGATAACTTTACTTAATTCATCCTTTTCAGGACACCACTCTTTTTGGCCATAAAATCAAGCGTATTGAGGGGAAAATGGACAAAACCCACACAGTTGTGAAGTTTTAGACTCTGACGTATCTTTTGAGAGATATAGTGGAGCTCATACAAACGTTCGTGTAGATGTGGCCAGCAGCAGAACTAGAGACCTGGAGGAACCAGAATTTCCAGGATTTTTATTTTATGTTGTATTTGTTAATCAAGGTAGAGCACTGATCTAGTGTCTGGTAAGTGACTTTTTGTGAGTTGCACAGTAGGCAAATGGATGCTGAGAGATTCAAAGCTCTGGACTACAAGATGTAGCTTGTTAACAGAACATCCATCTATCTTTTGACCAGGTAAGGTGGACTGGTCTGCTCAACCTTTTCAGCCTCAACCTAGAGCATTTGACAATACAGTACAATTTTAAAAGTATGCCTAAGGAAGTTGCAGTATATGAAACAGCCGTATCATGGAGACAGTATAATTATGTAACAAAAACTTGAACATAATACAGTGACACAGTAGGTATACACTTAATGAAAAGCATCAGGAGGAAAGAATATGCACGGAATAAGCCATCAGGAGAAAGATGCACAAAGAACAACTATCCATACCTCTCAACCTCTCAGTGCAAGAAATTTGGACAAAGCTAGAAATAATTGGAGGACAAAGGCCAAAAAATAGAGACAAATTTTTAAGCATTGCTCTTGTAAACTTAGAAAGTTGTAAGAACAGCTTTTGTATTATTATTTATTTATTTTACATTTGTTGATCGGGCTAGTCTAACTAGATATATGTCCATTTTCAGTAGAGGCCCAGGAGAAAAGCTCCAAGCATGAACAGTGACAAAGTTAACAATATATAAAAAGACATGTAAAATCACAATACAGAGGCAGCATTGGTCAAAAGAAAAATTATAATAATAAAATTGTAAACTATAAAAATTATACTAAGCACAATAGTAGGTATGAGCAAGACCCAATTAGGAGAGAAAGGCCCTTATATTTTATTCTTTTACTATGAAGAAAAGAGTAGTAACTAGATCTGGAGGAAGAGGTTAGAGGAGTAGGGAAAGGGGTAAGAGCAGGAAGGGAAAGAGGTATCAGTCTGGGTTAGCACATGGACAAAGCCAATGAGTTATAAGATGTTCTTTAAGATGTTTTTTAAATAGAGAAGTAGAAGCAAGGGTTGATATTTCGGGAGGAAGCTGATTCCAGTTTTTACCTGCTGTGTTTGAGAAAAGTGAGTCACCAGCTTTGTTGTTAGATTTAGTCGAGGAGACAAGGAGCTTATTAGCAGAGCGTAGTGTAGCTAGATTTTTATATGGTGTAATCAGATTAGTGAGGATAGGGGTGTTGTTGGGGTGGTGTAGGATCTTTTGAGTGATATGTAATTGTTGACAGAGTATATGGTTCTGCAGTTCTAGCCATCCAAGTTTGAGGTTGAGGCAGTGGTGAGTTTTAAAGGGGGAGCATGTGATGAATCTAGCTATGCTATTATAGCAGGTGGAAAGTTTGGAGAGGTTGTTTTTAGATAGGTTAGTATATATAGCAGAGGCATAGAAAAGGGTAGAAATAAGGTGGGTCTGGGCAATAGTTTTCCTGGCAGAAGGGGTAAGGAAGGGTTTAATTCTATAGAGGGTACCAAGTTTTTTGTTAACTGATTTTATGGTGGAGTTGATGATGTCATCGTAGTTGAGACTATTATCAATTGTTACACCTAGCAGGCGGGTTGTAGTATCTGGAGTTATGTTGGTAGCATTGTTAGAGGTTATAGAGAAGAATGGATTAGGTGATTTAAGAGTTGGAGTAAATAGCAGTAGTTTTTTTGGGGAGGGTTAGGAGGAGGTAGTGTTGCATGAACCAGTTTTCAACATTATGAAAAACATTTTGGGTGAGGGACTGGAGAGAGGCTATATTCTTAGCTGAACAGATTAAGGTGGAGTCATCTGCATATTGAATGCAGGTGGCTTGAGGTATGTTCATGTGTAGATCGTTAATAAATAAGGAAAAAAGAAGGGGACCCAAGATAGAACCTCGGGGTACCCCAATACTTACTGGAAGTAATGTAGACAGATTGTTATCCCAAAGTACTGCTTGCTGTCTATTTTCCAGATACGACCTAAACCATTGTAAAGCTTGTAGATCGAGAGAATGGGCCTTTAATTTGTCTAGAAGTAAGTTATGGTTAACCATATCAAAGGCTTTTGACAGGTCAATAAATAGTGCAGAGGAAAAAGAGTTGTTATGATTTTTATTTATAGAGTCGGTGAAAGATAGTAGGGCAGTTGTGCTATGGAATGGTCTGAAACCATGTTGGCAGTTTGCTAGCAGGTTATATTGTAGTAGGTGGTTAAGTAATTGTTTGTGAATACATTTTTCCATTATCTTGGCTAATGGGGAGAGTAAGGCAATAGGTTGAAAGTTAGAAAGCTCAATAGAAGATCCACCTTTATGTAGAGGGATGATGTGGGATACTTTCCGTATGGTAGGGATTTTGCCTTCTGAGATAGTTCTGTTAATAATGATAGAGATGGGATAGTCTATGGCTTTTGCGGCAATTTGTAGGTATTCAGATGGGAGACGGTCAGCAGAAGGTGTGCAAGGTTTCAGTTTTTGAAGTAGCTTACAGATGAGAGATGTAGGTACAGGTTGTATTTGAAAGGTAGGAGATGAAGTCTTGGAGGTATTTGGCGGGGAAGCGGTAAAAGTGGTAAAGAATTGGCTAGGGTTTGAATGGCTTCTGTAAAGTAGTTATTAAAGGCTTCAGAGATCTGGTTGGCATTATTATGATAGAAACCTGCTGGGGCCGGAGTAGTAGAGTGACCTGGATGAAGAAGTTTGTTTATCCCCGACCAAAATTTTTGTGGAGTTTGTTGGCTAGGTTGTTGGAGATGAAGGTAAAAGTCTTTTTTGTCTCTAAGAATATCGTTCTTGGTGGCATTTCTTTACTGTTTAAAGTGGAGGTGATCTGATGGACATTTGGTAGCTCTCCATTTAGCCCAGATTTTATTTCTGAGGAGCATATTTTGCCTAGTTTGTTTTGTGAGCCATGGGGCAGATTTGGTTCTTATTCTAGTAGAGCGATAAGGTGCATGGTAATCTAGGATTTGAAGAAAGTTAGTGTTAAAGTAGGTCACAGCCTCATCAAATTCAAGATGGGTCAGTGGTGACCAGTCACATGCTTGCAGTTCATTTAGGAAGCTGTCAGGATTAAAGAATTTTTTTGAGCGGGAGGTTTTGAGATTAAGGTTATTTGGGATATGGACTTTTTGTCTAATAATGTAGGTAAGCATATGGTCGCTGATATCATCGGGAAGAGTTCCTGGAGTATAAGTTTTAGGGTGGCTATTATGTATTTTCTGAACAATATGAAGTCTGAAACTCAAATGTCTGCCATTATTTAGTATTATTTAGTCACTTTAATCCTCAGTGATTTGCCAGAAAACCACAATTTTTATGAGGAACAGACCAAAAAAATATGAGCCAAAAATCTGGACATTCTGCAAAAATCTGAACAGTTGAGAGGTTTTATCTATATCCTATCTTACATGACAAGTGATTTGGTAGATGGGCTTTTGAGATAGGATTTTAGTAAAGATTTTGTCTAAACCAAATGCATTTATTTTGATTGAGGTGCTTATGAAATGATTTAATAAAGACTTTTAATGTGGTTAGTGATTTGCTTTCTGTAGGTAGGTGGTTCTAGGTGATAGGTCCAAGCCACATTAAGGAGTTTTCCTATTGTAGTTTTAAAATGTGGTCAGATGAGTAGTATACTTTTGTCCTGGCTGTATCTTAAGAAGTAAGGCTGTTCCCTAAAAGGGAGCATAGTTCTTTGAGGTGGTTAGTATCCTAGTTTTAAGACCTTGAGCAGAAAGCAGTTGGAGAGATGCCCTGTCATTTAAATGTAGCCGATGAAGTATTTAATGAGTTTGTAGGGGTGGCTTTGATAATTTGGTAGTAGTACAAATATGAAAATCTTATTTTCAGTAATTTGTGATTTTTGGGTGTGGTAAGATGAATATAAAGTCACCAAGGGTAATCCATTCTATAGTTTAGGGAGTAGTACATTCTTAACTGTAGCAGTTGTAGCTGTTTGCGATAGAAGGCATGAGATGTAGCAAAGTCTGAGTTTTGATAAAACCTTGTTAGTAATTTTCATCTGTGTGAGTACAGAAAGTTAGAGAGGAGTCTAGAGTAATGTATTGTCTATCTTTAAGCAGGATATGTGATGAGTTTAATACTTTTGGTGAGAAGTGAACAGCATTGCGTAAGTATTTAGTAGGGTTAATTCTCCATGCTAATTGCCAGAAAGTTTTACAAGAAGGTTAACTTTCAGAACAGTTGCCATTCCAGAAGTAAGGGTTACTGACAACATTAGAAAGGAACCCATAATCCTCCTCTTGATGTACAACAGAATTCCTGAAGCCATATTTATGCATGTTAGCTATCATGCAGGGCCCATGGATAATGCTAGCAATATCCAACAGTTGAATTCAATGCACCCCCAGTTTTTATCCTTGCCTGACAACTTACCCCATCAAAAATGTGCAGCTAGAAAAGAAAACATTGAACCTTGTACAGAAAGCTGTATACAAGGTCTTACTAGACCATAAAGAGTTAAGGTATTACTCCATGTTGTTTTTAGTACTGAAGAAAACAGAAGACCTAAGGCCAGTTTTGGATTTATGCAGCCTAAGCAATTTCATCCCAAAAGAAACCTTTGGGATGGACTGCCCCATGACCATCCTTTTATATCTATCAGAAGGAAATCAGATGTACTGTTTGGATTTCAAAGCTCTTAACTCCTCATACATATAGGTAAAGAGTCAAGATGGTAGGATCCAGACACTCACTTCAAGGAACTCTGCCAGTAGGTTGAACCCAATTGGTTAAATCAAAGATGATTTAATCCAAATGTGTGAAAGCCCATTTAGCTTTACATGGGATTGTTACACCTCTTTTTGTGTTAAATTAGAAATATATAATTGGTGCAATTGTTAGCCATTGCCACTATGGTTTCTGTTTGTGCTCTGGCAGTGATTGTGTACAATCTTTTTTTTTCTTCTCTGTGATTGAATGACTAAGGACTATATGTCAGTGCTTTGGTGCATCAACAAATAAAGGAGAGCTGTGACTCCCGTGTCTTGTGATAATAAGCACTGAGAGTTTGGAATGATTGTTTTCAGCCAACTGCTTTCTGAAAACAAAACCTATTCCAGGGAAGACAGTTTATTAGTTGATAGGAGCAACTGATACCTTCTGCTGCCACACGAATGGGCAAATCACTTCTCAGTATCATTGAAGTTGTTCATCTGTGGGGAAGCCTTGCTGCAATTTCTTCACAATCCCAACCATCACAAAGTACAGTTGTTTAATTTCCTTTATCGCTGTACTGAGAGAGTGCCTCAGAGATTGCTCATTTTAAGTGACCCCCCCCCCCCCCGTAACTCCTTTATGCTTTTTCCCCTCATTTTCTCTGTTGGCAAGGTTCATGCAGAAAGCCAAACAGACCCACATCCAAGGTGATTCTAATAGACCCATTTTGACCTTGACAGGTTTTGTTCTACTTGCTCAAGTATCGTGTTAAGGAGAAATCTCTCCATCAAAGGGCCTTTTAAGACCCAGCTATCCGTCTGCCTGGCAAATTCCATCTGGGCTTCCAGCCTGTCTAACTGCATGTATTTAATGGCCAGACATCCTCACTATCCATCCACGGTAGTTCATATATTCTTTTGTCCACAGAGAAGCCTGATAACCAGAAAAAAAGTAAAAATAGACAGACATGTTTTCTCATTTAGACCTCATCTATGTGCTGGATCTCAATTTACTGCATTTTCTCTTTGTTTTAGATTATCTGGCCCACATTTTGATGTAGTTCTCAGATACTTTTCTGCAAAAGTAAACATAACTACTGTATCCAATTTTCATCAGGGCTCAAAACGTCATGGGCATCTGTAGAAGTTTGTAAAGCTTTTTTTTAAAATGGTATATTTCTTCTGAGATGTTCTCTTAAGGATCCTTTTCCTTCATGGTATTTGTATTTTGTGTTGGAGGAACATAATTTTCTTCTCTTCTCCCAGCTTGTACTGTAGAGTTATTTTTTATACTGAAAAATGAATTTCACAATTGCTGCTTCTTAAGACACAAGTGTTTTAAGTTGCAAGCCTTCACGCTCCTTTCCTGGTCTTTTATAAAGAAGGGGACTGTTCATGTGTAGGAATTCTTTCATGGCACAGGTGGCTAGGGAGACTAACCTAAGTCAGTCAGGATAATTGCCAGTCCTCTTTCCTAACTATTCTAGTATAGAAAATATTTTTTGTATTGTATAGATGTTGATAGACAGCATGTACTATCTGTAGACAGAAGCATATCATTCAGAAGAGCCCCCCCCCCCAAGATGTGGTTGTAAAGTATTTCAAGTAATCCAGCTAATTGGTTAATTGGTGATATTACATTTTGCTTTGAAAAGTACAAATACGTCTTCCCTTAGCAGTTCTTGTGTCTAAGGCCTTTTTTTGCAATGTAGTTTTGGATGAAACGTTTGCTACTTAGTCCTCATTAAATATTTTCACAGGACCTTATAAGATGGATGTAATATCCAGGCTAGTTGCTCAGCATAATGCAGCTGAGGTTATCCAAGTGCAACTAAATCTGGGCAAAGCTGCAATCCGAATTGTAGCTTGCTACAGATCACCCGCCATGCCTCAGGATTCCCACTCTTTTCTTGATGTACTGGAAATATTAGGGTTCAACCAAACACCCTAATAATGGGTGATTTCAACTACCCCACCATTAACTGGGAAAACTACTCATGTACCAACTCCTTCGCTCAACGCTTTCTGGAATTCATAAACTCCAATGCCCTGGATCAACTTATCCACACCCCCACCAGGGGCAACAATATCCTAGATCTAGTCATTACCAATATGAGTGACCGGTGTTCCATACCTGAAGTCAACGCCTCATTGATCCGATTCGACCATCCTGCCTCCACCCCCCATTAAGGAAACCATGGTAAAAATTTCTCCAAAGCCAACTTCATGCATTTTAAGTCAGAAGTGGTGAACTTCATGACACCCATGCAGCTGGACAATACAGTTACGACTACTGAATCCTACACAATTGCACTTTATAAGCACTTACATGAGTGCATCGATCGTGCTATCCCAAACAGAACCAAGACACTATCCTCCAAAAAAGGAAGCCAATCTGGTGGTCCCTTGCCATAAACAAACAATACAACAGAAGGAAGAAACTCTTGCAAAAGAGAGTAAAATCCCACGAGTGGAGGAGCTCCCTGGGCAGCTTCAGTAAGAAGCTGCGATCCCTGATAAAATCCTGCAACGCTAGTTACGAAAACAGTCACCACTGATTCTAAAGACAACCACAAAGCATTCTATAGCTATGTCAAGAATCTCAATGGCAACACTTAGATCTGCTCTGAGTTACAGCACAATGGCACTAAATATACAGACCCAACTGATATTGCCAACATCCTGGCAGATAGGGTCAGTGCTAACTTTACCCCCCTCTCACCCCCTAAAGAGCCCATCTCTATACAGGAAGAATGCAAAGTTCCTGTAATCACGGCTGCACAGGTAAAAACCACACTCTCCAAAGCCAAGAACACAGCATCCATGGGACCAGACAACATCCCAGGCTGCGTTCTACACGAACTACAGAACAAACTGGCACCCCACCTAAGTACCACGTTCAATCATAGCCTCACCTCAGGCTTTGTGCCTGCTGAATGGTGCACACTAGTGGTTATCCCACTCCACAAGGGCAGAGCCACCACAGACCCCGGGAACTACCGCCCCATTAGCCTGACGAGCCTGGTCTGCAAGGCCATGGAACGTATCATCATGGAACTTATAAACAAAGACATTGGTAATCTCCAAACTCTGGATCCCACCCAGTTTGAGTTTGTAAAAGGCAGATCATGTCGCCTAAACCTATCAGACTTCTTTGAAGCAGTCACCAAAACCGAAGTTGAGGGGTAAGGTGGTTCACACAGCCTATATATATCTCGCCAAGGCTTTTGACACCATCCCCCACTCTGGAATTATAGATAAACTCACTAAACTAGGTATAAATCCCTATGTCACAAGATGGGTTGCCAACTGGCTCACTGACAGAACCCACACTGTGAAAGTAGCAGACTCCAAATCCGACTTCAGACCAGTGACAAGTGGAGTACCACAGGGTTCAGTCCCGGGTCCTCTCCTGTTTGGTATCTACTTCTCTGAAGTACAGGCTAACACAGAAGGTCTTTGGCTAATGAAGTTCGCAGATGACTGCAAACTAGGAGCCATAATCGAAACAACTAACGATGTGGACGTCCTACAAAAGGGCCTCACTGCGACAGATACCTGGTGTCAAAGCCATGACCTCAAGCTCAATGCCAAAAAGTGCATTGTCATCCCTTTTGGTAAAAACTCTGTACCCATGAACTACAACATAGGCGGTAGTATACTTAACACCAAAAGTGTGATGAGACCTTGGGACACAGGTGGACAGTAGTCTCTCCTTTGATAATCATATTGCCACAGTAGTCAGGAAATCCTTCTATGTGGCACACCTCATCACAAAAGGTTTCTCATCCAGAAAAAAAGAGGTCATTGTTCCCCTCTACTCATCACTCATTAGACCCATTAATAGAGTACAATGCCCCTTTTGGTATGTACCTCACAAGACATCTACAATAACTGGAAGGGCCGCAGAAATACCTCACAAAGAGGATTACCGGCCTCAAACAGATGCCCTACGCAGACCGTCTCAAAAAACTCCAGCTTTACTCTGTCACATGTCGCCTGCTCAGAGGTGATCTCTGCCTAACATACAAAGCTATGTCAAACCCAGAGCTGTTGGACATGCTCCACTTAAAGAAATCCCAATCCCTCCGAGCTACACGCTCTAGGAACCTAAACCTTGTCACCACAATAAACAGAACATGCCGGAGGGATAGATTCTTGTCCCAGAGACTTCCCATACTCTGGAATAAACTACCTATTTATATCAAACAAAGCTCCTCATTAGCACTCTTCAAGAAAAATCTTGATGATTGGATGGGAAGTAGGAAATTCACCCCGGGTTCATCTCTGTGGCTCTGCTCGACAGTGGCACAGGAAAATAATTTTCTTGGGTGGCAAAAGCCAGGGTACCTTTTTGGCTGAGCTTGTATAGGCCCCAGGGCCAATAGCCTAGTTACCTACCTGTGAACCTATTTGTGTTGGATCTTCTTTCTGGGAAGCAGTAATCAGAGGTATATTATGGTGAGACAGACCACCCAGAAAGATGAGCTTTAGACTGTGTCCTGTGGTTAATGACAGTCAACCTTCTTGTACCAGATGTGATGATGTAAGGTAGTGCCAGCTGTGCCAGAGAAAGTAGGGCAGTGCATGTGTAACGTATGCCAGCATATCTAGCTGGAGTTTTTTAAGAATTGTATGTCATTTGAATATCAGACTGATTTGTACATATGCTTATGTTAAAAATGCATTTATAAAGTTACTTGTGTTAAAAATGCATCCAGAGTGGGTCCTGCTGGACAGAAAAGAAATATATATATGTAGGTCAGACTGTATTGTTGCAACTGATGAAATTTATGTGTTTAACAGAGGATAATGGAAGGGAAGGGGTTAGGCTCAGCCCAGCTAACCTTATGAAAATTAGCCTGAAGTTAAATGACTTGGTTTAGGCCTTTAAGGTTTTATCTCACAGGTCTGAATGCAGCCAGATAATGGCTTGTTAGTCTCTGCAGGAAGGGTGGACATGTTGCAATTGTTTTACAGTTTCCAGATGCTTTTCTCCTGGATACATGTGTAACATAACATACAAATATTTTAGGCACAGGCAATATTGTCTCCCAGGACATTTAATTAGTCCTTCCCATAGTAAGTGTCCAAGTAGTTCTTAAGGATATCTAAACTAGTGCCTGCTTTAATGTAATTTGGTAGTCTGTTCCTTGCACCAGCAATTCTTTCAGAGCATCAGTACATCTCTCATTCCTGTATAATCTGCATAGGTTGTCTGATGATTCTCTGCTACTTTTTTGATAACCCCAAACCTTCCCAGAGCTAGTTGCCTCTAAATGCCCTATTTACCTGAATTAAGGTCTTCTCTTAAATATCTGTGTGAGACACTGTAAAGTTAAGAAATGTTACTTTTTCATAGTAACTTAAAATTTTCACACTGATGGATATCCTTGCTTAGTTCAGTTGTACTCTTTCCAATTTACTAATGTTTGTTTTCTTGGTTTCCATATTGCTATGC
Organism: Protopterus annectens; assembly: GCF_019279795.1. Lineage (NCBI taxonomy): Eukaryota > Metazoa > Chordata > Ceratodontiformes > Protopteridae > Protopterus > Protopterus annectens. The sequence continues at coordinate 706,372,755 of NC_056750.1, read as the reverse complement.
CATGCTGCAGTTTGGGACTAATATTAACTTGCAAACAATGATTTCATCGTTTCTGAGTTCACAGACTTTACATATCTTTTATTCAATCTGTAGTCCTTAAATGAATTTACAGTTTCAATCACTGTGTTGTATTAATATTCACTCTCCAGTCCATGTCCCCCACATCTTATATGCTTACTAATTGATGCATTTATCAGCATATTTTCCTCCTGTGCCACGTGGTCAGTTTAGTTCTTATATAGATATGCCCTATCTGTAACGCATGTAAACCATTTACCATTGTCAAGTCAACTACATACAACCTGTTGAAAAAAGATAGATCAGAAAGCTACAACTTTGGACAGAGCCCTCTGGGATACACTGACTGCAACCTAGAATTTTACATGTCCAGTTGCTATATGATAACTTGCACTGTCCTATTTGTAAGCCATGCAGCTATCCATCTTATAAAGATTACATCAATATCTAGTTGTTTTAATTTATTGATCAGTGTTGTGTATGACCTTATCAAAGGCTGATGTTGAGTCTAAATAAAATTACATCACAACACAATGTTTCATTTATAGCTGTAATTAAAAATCTATTTTCAACATCCATCCTTCCTCAATCCCTTTTCCCATTTTTATACATGGGGTTAGGGTGTCACTTCAGTGACAATCATCTCGAGCCAAGGTTTACACTGCCGGGTGGCTAGCTCTGCCACAGTAATTCATTTCCACCACTCATGCATACACTCTCACCTACTGCATGTCTTTGGAATGTGGGAGGAAACTGGAGCACCTGGAGGAAACCCACGTGACCACGGGGAGGACATGCAGACTCCACACAGAAGGCTCCCTCAGCTGAGAATCGAACCAGAGCGCCTCTTGCTTTGAGGCGACAATGCTAACCACTGCACCACCGTGTACATTTTTTTATTTTCAACATATACATGCTGATATATAGTTTCAAGTCAAACCTTTCCAGTTCGAACAATAATTTATCACAAATAACCTTATCCATTATTTTCCCATTAGAAAGTAAACTTATAGGTCTGTATGAATCTGAGTTTGTCCTTTGTCCCTTTCTCTTAAAGATAGCTTGAACAAGTGCATTTCTCCAATCTTGAGTAGTCTTTTTATACTTAACCCAAAGAATAACTGATGTAGTCGTACTGTAAGTTCATACTGACCTGCTGTCTGGTCAGTTTTATTCATGAGGGCAGATATGTGAGCTACTGGGGGCAAATTCTGCATGACTGCCACCCCTGTCAGGTATTATGTCAGTTAAGTCATGGCAGAATATTACCTTTTAAAGTTGTAGCTGGTATTAGTTTTGTGACAATCCATTTACTTACGTGCATAGGCACATACATTTCAGTACGTAAATGTGATGAAACATAGTGGAGAAGTAACAGTTTTACTTCAGAGAGGGCAATGCCCATCTTTGTTTTGCTTTGTCAGGTGGCAGTGTTTGTGTGTGCAATGATGATAAGTATTTCACTATATATTGAGTAGAAAGGGATGATGAAACAAATGTTGTGGTACTGTAACACACCCATTAGCACCGTATGACATATTAGGCTCTGGAGTTTGATACAGTGGCACTCTTAGATCATCGGCATTAGTAATACAAAGTGGTTTTCACTGGTAGCATATGATAAAATCCTCCATTATCAAAGGTCCAGGCAGGCTTGAAACTTGCTTTGAAAGTGAAGACCGAAGCAAAGAAGTTGTGCTGCCTGAGCTTGCGACTGACTCAGGCATCATGTATTGGTAATTTCCCAGCTCATTTTCCCTTTCTAATCTGTTAATTGGCTAAAATGGATCTCTTAACTCCAGCATGATATAAATAGCTTATAACTTGCTCTGGTAAAATTTCTTGAAAACGAAGTTGTCCCCTAACACAGCAATTTATACAGAAGGTGCATGGTGGTGTTATGAGTTATTCTGTGCATATTTGCCACTTATGTATACATGTAATTTATGACATTATTACATCAGGGTATCAGCTGTATGACTTTGAGATCTTCATTTAGATCCGATGTATTAACTATGAAGTTGTACTTTATTATTCTAAGTAACATAGTCCTGGTCTGCGCTTTATATTTTCAAGGTTTTCCCTTATTCTAACAAAATCCTACCACATGTTCTTAACTAATGAGCTACATAGAAAATAACTTTGAGTTTCCAACTTCTGCATTCTGCAGTCCTTGTTTTCCTCATTCTGATTATGAAAATGTATTCAAAATATTACTCATCCAGTTTCTTACTACATTTGTCAGCTTTAGTATTCACAGTTCATATCATGTTTGCCTTTTCATTATTCAGAATTTCTTGACATATTTGTCAGCTTCATTATTCTGTTTGCTGAAATACTTGCCTTACTGTTTCAGGCGCCTGCTTGAACTGTCAAGGTAACACCAAGGGAGCTCGCTGTGAAGAGTGTCAGTCCAATTTCTTCCGAATACCTAATGCATCCATTGCAGATGACTGTAAGCAGTGTCCCTGTTCATCAGTGACATCTACAGAGAGTTGCCATATAGGTAAGATTTAACAGCAGGACAATAGCTGCAAACTGGAAAACTTATTTTTAAATGCTGCTGTAGAAACAATTTGTCTAGTTTAGCACAGATGTGTTCTGCACAAACTAGTGGATGTCTTTAGGAAAATGTGTCTCGTTCCTATTTGACTTCATAGTCAGTACTGTACTGCAATGTTATAAAAATTACATCATCTGCATTTCACTATGTTAGCAAATTAAACAGCCAGATTCTGAACATTTAGATGTTAAATAACACAAGATATTAAATTACACAAGATGTGATTGTCTGCACCAAAATCATTGTTTAGTCATGTGGTAGAGCCTGGCGTATTGTGACCTCAAGGACTTTAGTATGCCAGACCTGTCTGCTAGAGACTTTTTCCTTTTGTTCTTGCAAGTTCATATTCAATACTTAGTAAATGTTTAGCCGTTTTAGTCTCTGTATTCCCATTTTTCTGCATTTGACTTTGCCAGTATCAGTGTTTTCTCTAGTGAGCCCTATCTTCACATTATGTAGTTAGTGTATGAGTTTGTTTTTACTATCTGATTTTCCATTCACTAGTCTGGGTTCATTTCCTTGAGTTCTGTCTGACCTGATCTTTTTTCAGTCCACAGAATTCTCAAAAGATTCCCTAGTACCACAGTTCAAAAGCATTATTTTTTTAGTGCATAGCCTTATTTATAGTCCAGCTCTCATAGCTATATGTTATTACTGGACCAAAAATGAAAGAAAGGATTGACTATTCAGACCCTTGTTGACAATCGAATGTCTTTGCTCTTTAAAATCTTATCCAGTTTTGCTATAGCTTTCCTTCCAAAAAGTGTACTGGTTTTAATTCAATGGCTGCGGTCACCATCTGCAGAAATATTTGAGTCTAGGAAAAAATCTGTCTTGCCTTCATTTCTTCCACATCGATTTTCAAAGAACTGATAGGACTAGATGGCATAATTTTATTTGTTGAACAAGACAGCTTTTTTATTTTCAATTTTTACTTTCATCAGCAGGCTTTTCAACTTTTCCTCACTTTCAGCTATCAGAGTGGTGTCATCTGCATGCCAGAAGTCTTTAATATTTTTTCCAGCAATTTTGATTCCAGAATCTAATTCATGTAACCCACCATTTCACAGAATATATGTAGAGTATAAACAGAATAAATAGAGTGACAGTATATACAGCCTTTTTTCACTACGTTTCCAATCCTGAGCCAGTCACTTGTTTCTAAATGTTAACCAAGCAAACCACTGGAGCCAGTATGTTGTGAAAATAGTAATCCAAGTAAAAAAAACGAGCAGGAAGCTCAGGACTCATGAACGAACATATCTGATGTTGTCAATCTTCATTCATTCTTGACTGATGGATTTGGTTCCGATCCCTCGGAACCGACTTGATTGTTAAACAAAGCTCATGCCAGCCAAAAACTCTAGAGCCAAGGCGCTCTATCCGTACTGCCTCTCTTCCCATTACCCCAGATCTCGTTTGCCACTGATGCTCTCAGCTAAGTGCCAAAAATGTCTTCTCGTTCTGATTGTAATAGTTTAAGAATCTTTAATTCCATTGCTAGTTAGTGTCGTTTGATACTTTTTTGAGTGAGTGACCCTTTTTGGAGCTTTCTACCCTTTTTTTACCTTACGGTAATTCTCTTTTACCATTGTTGGTAACAGGCCTCGTTTTCCCCTCTTACCATTGGTAATCCTCAATACCATCATTGGTATTTTTTATTCTGCTTTTCTTTCCTTTCCCTTTCACGTTTGGGTATTCTTCATATACCATAGTTGGTATATCCATTAAAGAATATATTTAATTGAGCTCCTTCAATAACCTTTCTCCCATTTTCTACGAGCGTGTGTGTATGTGTGTGTGCTTGCGCACATGTGCATGTCATGTGCCACTAAATGGAGATGTCAGAGAAACAAAAAAGGACCTCCAAGTTTAAACAGTGTAAGGAGTGTGGCAGAAAGATGCCCAACTCTGATGGGCATCTTTCTTGTGTCTACTGTCTAGGTGTCCCTCACTTGGAAATTTCTTGTAATATCTGTAAGGGCTTTAGCACCCAAACTCTTGTAGAGGGATGAAATAAATTAATTCTGAAAGACTTGTTAGTGTCCTTTTGGTGAAGCTGTGTCTGAGGCAGAGACTTCAAAATCTCCATAGTCTGAGACAAAAAAACAGAGCCATTTGATACCATCTTCCCCGAAGGTACATAACACAAAATCTCAAAAATCACAAGTTCTAACAGTCTCTTCGGAACTGAAGGCAAAAATACTTAAAACATCACTATCTTTTGCTCCAGCACCAAAGACGACAAAATCAGCATTGGTGTCATCAACTACTGAACCAATTCAAACCACTTTGGCACCGGCAACCTCTCCGGCACTGATAATAGTAACATCTACCCATTCAGTCACATCTTCTCCTTCCTTAAAACAGACCATGGTGCTGAAGGTCGATGCTTTAAATATTCCCCTTCAGTCGACCCTTTTTGGGTCACCAGCTGAGTCCCTTTGTGGACAGACCAGATTCCCCTTCGGGAATGTCAATCCATTCATCCAGGAGTCACTCAGAATTGGATGTAACCAGATTAGTGAACCAGCTTTTGGTAGCCAGAGGCCTTTCACAGACCTTCCTCCCTCCCAGAGCCGAGGCTTACTCTCCCGGGACTCCTAATATATAGTGCTCCTTCAAACTTCTACCAGGTTTTAGTGCCCATTGCTTCGATGCTCCCAGTGCCAACTGCCTCTGTGCCGATGGTGGATCTCACCTCGATGCCGGAATCTACTCTGTGGTCTTCGGCTCCTTTGGAATTATCGCACCCATGGGACCGAGGCTTGGCTTGTCAGTTCTAAGATCCTTAGACTGGCTGCAGTTGTTTCTCTGGCACCATCTGTGGCTCTTGGACCATGGTAGTTTCAAGTCCTCTGTCGGCTCCTATTCTGGGAGGCAGCTCATCGGAGCAGGGTGTGACCCTGGTTCTGAGGTTGTCTTTCTCAGTTCCCGGCTCCCATCCCTCTTCAGGCGGGCCTGCCTTCCAGATTATAGAGAGAGCTTTAGCCTCAGCAGACTCCCAGTTGGTTCCATCCCTGTCGGAGTGCCATATATTTGTTTTGCCTGGTTCGCAGCTGCCACGGTCTGCTATGCCCAGACAGCAGGCACAAGAGCTGCAAGACCCTAGTTCAGTGTCCTCCCTCTATGGAGTCCTCTTCAGAACTTCCCCCTAAGAAACCACCCTGTAAGAGAATGTGTAAGAGGAAGCGCCTGTATTCTCCAGAAAAATCAAGTCACTGAGGATATGGATTATGATGAAGGGGAATTGTCCCCATGTTCACCCCCTGAAGATGTCTCCTTTGGAGACATCCTGGAAATATTAAAACCAGAGGGGTAATTGGAAGCCCTCACACCCATCCTCTGAGTAATCTGTTTTCTTGCAAGCTTTTCATGCTCATCCATCTACTTCTTGTGTGACCCACCCACTGAAGATCTAATCAGATTGATTGTTCAATGAGCACAGAAGACTCCTGACACCATAGTGCCTATTCCCCGGAGACCGGATAGGATTCTTTCAGCCCCAGAGGATCAGCCCCATTGGTTTAAGGGTCTAGCAGTGGATGCCATGGTGGTGATAGCCACTAAAAATGAACTCACCTAAGAGAGTTCAACTGTCCATCCTCCTAAATGAGTCGCGGATGATAGATTTGGGAAATGGGTCTTTGCTTTATCGATCTTCGCTGTTTGGTCCTTCAACTTTTTGGCACACTTCACTAGACTTCAAAGGGATCTGATAACTGAGCTTTCAGACACCCTAGCAGGAGCGGTGCCTGACGAGGTTTGAGATAAGGTTGCCTCTCAGCTTGCCACCCTGGAGTCTATTTTGAATTTGTCTATGCCGATTATTGTGCATACAGCCAAAGGAACATCTAGAGCAGCGGGTACAGGTATGGCCATTAGGCGCCATGCCTGGATGCGCTTGTGTGATTTTGCAGATCCCTTCAAATCTTCCTTTGTAAATGCTTCTGTTGATGCTACTTCATTGTTTTGCCCAAAAATTACAGATGTTAACCAGATGTGAAAAGGATGGGAAGACCCTTTCTGCTGTGGGCATGCATTTTTCCACTCCACAATGACCTTACTCCAGGAATCATTGGAGTGGAAAAATGTGGTAAGACCCTAGGGCTTTTTTGGGGCACACGTGGCGAGTACTCCCCCCAGGCAGAGAGGGGAACTCTTCTGGAAGACACCCCTCCAGTGGCAGGGGGAGGGGGGACCACGTAACCAGGGCTCCAGAGTTTCCTTTTCTGGATAACCCTACCAGCACTCCTAAGCGGAGGCCCGATTGCTTACCTCTGGAAGCAGTCAGAGGAAGATTTTCTCTGCACCATTCAGCTTGGCTCACAATAACATCGGATTCCTGGATACAGACAGTAATTACCAGAGGTTACCAGATTCCCCTCAGTCATTTCTCCAAACCCCAAAGGCAAATTCCCGATGTTCCACCCAGTCAGTGGGATCTAGCAGCACTAGAAGTTCAAAAGCTGCCTCAAAAAAGAGTCATCCAAGCAGTCCCACCAGACCAGATAGGATTCGGATTCTACTTGAGATTCTTTTTAGTGCCAAAAAAGACAGGGGACTGGAGGCCAATATTGGGACCTCAGCCTATTGAACAAATTTGTGCAACAGACAAAATTGTGGATGGTCACTGTTCAGTCTGTCCTTCCCTTTCTAGAGAAGGACGATTGGATGTGCTGTATAGATCTTCAGGATGCATATTACCACATAAAGATGGGCAAGTACTCCAGAAGTTATCTCCTCTTCTGGCTAGGGGCCAGTCATTACCAGTTTTGAGCACTGCCCTTCGGCCTCACCACAGCCCCCAGGGTGTTCACCAAATGCATGGCAACCATAGCAGCTCATTTGAGACTAAAGGGATTCCTTGTTTTTCCATATCTAGATGACTGGCTCCTCACCATCCCCTCCGGTCATCTACTGCTTTACATCATAGACTTTGTTCTACATCTTGCAAAACTTTAGGCATTTCAGTCAACAACAAAAAAGTCACAACTGCCTCCCATGCATGATATGGACTTTATCTGAGCAAGACTAAATACAATATCCTGTGTGGCCTCCCTTCCTCATCACAGGTTGTTAAAGCTAAGATTGCAACTACAAATGATCCTCTCCCAAGACAAAGTTCCTTATCTGGTACTACAACTTCTCAGATCCATGGTGCAACAGTAACATTAGTTCCCCTAGCGAGGTATCACATGAAGCTGCTTCAATGGCTTTTGGCATCACAATGGTCACTTCTAACACACCCCATGTCCCATGCAGTCTTGATAAATCACTGCAGAAAGGATTTAACTTGGTGGATGAAGCAAGAAGAAAATTTATGGATTTGTCTTTTCTCCCCCTCTCAGCCCAAGGCTGTAGTGACCACGGATGCTTCCCAAATAGGGTGTGTGGGGGGGTATTTTCTGGGTAAGATTGTCCAAGGCACTTTGTCTCCACAAGAGGCCAATTTGCACATCAGTGTCCTAGAACTGAGGGTAGTGCTTTTAGTGTTGTAAGCTTTTCAGTCTGCCCTTCCTTCAGGGACAATTGCTATCCAGTCAGACAACATGTCCGTAGTCTGGTTGATTAACAAACAGTGGAACCAGACCCTACTCCCTATGTTGGGAAGCCCTAAGAGTTTGGCAGTGGGCAATCGCCTCCAACCACTTTCTGATAGCAACACGTAACCAGGGGACCTCCAGCATGATTGCGGACAAACTGAGCAGGTGTATCCTTCTGCCTCATGAGTAGTCGCTCAGTCCCAAGGTAGCGACGAAGATCTTTCACTGATGGGGTCAGCCTTTCTGCGATGTGCTCACCTCTCCCATAAACCACAAATGCAGCAACTACTTTGCCCTAATTCCCCCACACGGGGAGTCCCTGAGAGATGCACTTCTTCACAATTAGCCCTCGGGACTTCTGTATGCCTTTCCACCAATTCCAGTAATTTCCCCAGTTTCTGAAGAAAGCCTAATGGTTGAGAAGCAAATTGATTCTCATTGCATGTTATTGGCCCTGTCAAGTCTGTTTTCCCTTTCTTTGGCCTCTCCTGATTCACCGCCCGTGGACTCGGGATCCAACTCCGTACCTGCTGTATCATTCTCAGGGCTTGGTGCATCTCAAGCTGACAGCTTGGTTTCTCCAGTTTCAGTAATTGCCAGGCAGAACAACTTGTCCTCCCCAGTGCAGAAGATAGTTCTGGCTTCCATAAACCATCCATCAGAATAATTTACCTAAACAAATGGAAAAGTTTCTCAATTTGGACATATACAAATGGCATTGATCCTTTCTCGGCACCAGTTGATAAGGTCCTGAAATACTTGGCCACCTTATTTCAATTGAGAGCCTCACCATCTACAATTAAGGTTCCATCTTGCTGCCATTTAGAATTTTCATAACTATTTTGATACTCATTCATTGATGTCTCATCGACTATGCAAAATTTTTCTTAAAGGCACTCAGCATTTAACCCCCCCCCCCCCTTCAAAGATCTGGTAGCGCTTTGGGATTTGAGTCTTACAATGTTTAGTTCATCAGCCCTTCGAGCCAGCAGCAACTTGTGACCTCAAATTTTTTTCTTGGAAGACCCTCTTCCTAGTAGCCATCACGTCTGCTAGGAGAATTTCAGAGTTACAGGCTTTGTGTGTGAATCTTCCGCAAAGAAATATTGTCACTCAGAACCAATCCGTCCTTCCTTCCTAAAGTTGTATCAGAGTCCAAGATCAACCAGACCATAGACTTACCAGTCTTCTTTCCAAATTTTTCAAACAAAGAAGAGTACTGCTTGCATATGTTGGATGTCCACAGACAATTCCGTTTTTACTTGGACAAAACAAAATCCTCTAGAAAATCAGACCTATTCCTGTCCTTTTTAGGCACCAGATTGGACAAACCGGTATCAAAGTTCACCTTGCAAAGTGGTTGAGAGACTGCATTACCTTTATATGCAACTAGAGTAAACTGAAACTACCAACAAAAGTTAGAGCTCATGCTACAAGATCTATTTCCACTTCAGGGTTCTTCCATTCCAGAGCTTCTGTGGAAGACATATGTGCAGCTGCAACTTGGGCTACCCAACATACCTGTATCACTCATTACAAATTAGACATGGTCTCCAGGTAAAGAGCTTCCTTTGGCTCTGTGGTGCTCAGGAATATTCTTCATTAGGGCTGCCCAGGATTTAAAGTAACTGGTGACTCTGTCCCATCAGTCAAGAATGAATGAAGATTGCCAACATTGGATAAAGAAGTTATATTCTTACCATAAAGTTCCATTTGTGGTGTCGATCTTCATTCATTCTTGACCTCCCACCCTCCTGCCCCCTCCTAGAGACTCCTGGAGGTTCAGAACTAGTCCTGCAGTTTCATAGGATTGTCCCTCAGACAGGGCTTCCATATTTGCTTAACTGATAGGCAAACTTGATCTAAGGTAATGGGAAGAGAGGCAGTATGGGTAGATCCTTCGCTCCAGGCTGGTGCGAGCTTTGTATAATGGCCGAGTTGGTTCCGAGGAATCGCAACCGAACCCATCAGTCAGGAATAAATGAAGATGGACAACACAGATGGAATGTTATGGTAATAACATAACTTATTTTTTTAATGCATGAAATCATGAATTAGCATTTTTGTAAGTACATGACATCTTCAGAACCATTGAATACCTTGTAAACAAAACAGTAATGAAAGCACTAAACCATGATTTTATGCATTAAACTTGTTTGTTCATGTGTCCTGGGGTTACTGGTCATTTTTTTCTGGTGGTTTGCTTGGTTTACTGTTTTTTATTCGATTTTCGAGATTGCTGCTGCTGTTTGCTCCAGGCTCACAGGACATTCTTTTTTTCAGGCACCTCCAATGGTTTTACAAACAACAGAGTCAATCTTACAGACCTGATTGGCAGTCTTACTTTTCTGGTTCAGCAATTTTCACTGGACTCTACTAGCTTCAGAAAGTTGGGAAACACATATAGGATAGCTTATTTTTCTGGTTTTTTTTTTGTTTTTTTTTTTAAGAAATTAAGGCAGTTAAGACAAGATAAACAGTTTAAAGCACAGAAAAATGGCTATCGCACTTGAGTGTGCAGCCTACAACAGTTAAAACAGTTTAAATGTTCAAAAAAACTAATTTAAATTGCAAACAGTAAGTATGGTATGGAGGTTAAAGGCAACCAACAATGTTTTGGACTATCCACTGGTTTGGCAACCAACTTTAACAGCAATATGGTTTTATATTACATGAGTGACTTTGGAGATATTAGGGGAGGATATTGCATAAAAACTGGCAGATAGTACATTGTGACAAGAACTTGAAGGTTCTTTTCTGTCAACCCACTTCTTTTACTTACAAAAATTGTTTTAATATGAAGAAAATCTTGGAAAAGCCTAATAAACGTACTATTGTTGGATTTCCAAGACCCAACAAGTGTGGGTGTTGCCCTCAATGCATATACATTGACTCCAAGGTGGAATGCCCTTTATTTGACTTGGTTAATGAAAGTGCCTTCTATGGACAATTCATCTGACTTTCTAGTCGAGTAGTTTATCTGACATGGTGTGGTACTTGTTATGCGTCCTACATTGGAAAGGCTAACAACTCATTAAACAAAAGAATTTACCAGCATGTTTGTAGTATTTGAGGAGGAACAGTAAAAGTGCATTAGCAAGGCATTAGTTATAATGCAGCAATTATGTTAGATTTAATTTTTGTGTGTTGGAGCAGGTGGCTTGTGGACATATTGGCTGGGGACTAGAAAAAAACACTTATAACACTGCAAAATGTTGTGGCAATTGAGAATAAATGCCACTACACCACCTGGATTGAATTATTTTGTTTTAATCACCAGTGAGTTAAAATATGGACTATAAGACTATAGTTTGTAACACTCTTTTCAGAAACATATATATACTGTTGTGTAAGAAGAGTTTATTGGATGTTTTTGTATGTTTTGGATTGGCAACAGCCTTTCTGGTATTCTTTTGGTTGAATAACAGAGTGTGTGTTTTTATTTATTTATTTAAATTTGTTGACCGGGAGTGGACGTAGGTCCATTTTCAGTGGAGGTCCGGGGAGAAAATCTCCACAGTTAAAATAAACAGACAGTATATACATTGGCATTTGTGTGTACTTGTAATGGTTTAATATGATTGGTTTTCATTGCATGTAGTTTTTATGTCTGATTTGACATAATTTATGGTACATAACTGGAGAATTTTTTATTCCTTTTGATTTGTGATTGGTTACAACATATATGTGTGTGTCTACAACAGCTTTTATTCATTACTGTTTTTATGTGGTATTCAATGGTTCTGAAGATGTCCTGTATTGATGAAAGCACTAAACCATGATTTTATGCATTAAAAGTTTTCATTCATGAGTCCTGAGCTTCCTGGTAGTTTTTTACTTGCTTTTCTAACTGTTGCTTTTTTTTGTTGCACACCTATTTCTCTGGAGGCAAATAATATAACCCAGTATCCACATTTTTCTAAAAACTTGCCACAATTTTTTTGGTTAACGTAATCAAAGGCTTTAAGGTGGTCAGTAAAGCAGAGGAGAAAAATATTCTGCAACCCCTTTTCTTTCTCCATTATCCAGTGGATGTTGGCAGTTTTGACCTCTTGTGCCTCTGCCACTTCTAAAACTAGCACATCTGAAAATTCTTGATCCATATACTACTGAAGTCTGGCTTGCAGGATCTAGAACATGACCATGCTAGCATGTGACAAAGTGTAGTTCGGTAATTTGAACATTCTTTAGCACTACCCTTTATTTAGGACAGGAATGTCAACTGACCTTTTCCAATGCAGTGGCCATGTCCCCAGTTTCCAGTTTTGCTGGCAAATTCCACACAGTACTATAACAACATTATGTTTCAGGATTTTAAACAACTCAGCTGGAATTTCATCAAAAGGGAGAACTCACCATTGTATGCGTCAATGATGTGATCTATGTATTCCTGCCACCTTTTCTTAATATTTTCTGTTTCTGGCAGTCCCTCCCATTTTTATCTTGCTTATTTTTACCCGGAAGTTTCCTTTAATATCAAAAATCTTATTGAACATCTTTCCCATTCTATTGTCTTCTTCCAGATGTTTGCACTTCTTATCTAAATATGCTTCTGTATATCTCCTTTTTTTTTCAAACACCTTTATTGAATTATGACTTGTGACATGGGTGAATTTGCATTCATATAAAAGTTATCAAGGTATATTAACCTAAACATTATACTTCATATATATTGCTATATACCATATAACTTGAGTAATATTACATAAATTATTCAATTCCTGCTTTTTTTAACAAGAAACATAGTCATTAAACCATCTCTTATACATAGGCAATCATACATTTATGTAAATGAAAACAAGCTACACCGACACAATCCTAGTCGCAAGCATGTTATATCACAAACCATTCTGAGACTCTCCCAGTTGCAAACATTATACATCCCTTATAATCTACCCAATCTTTCTCACTCGAACATTGCATAGCTCATTTAGTGCTGCCTTTTAGGCCTCATTCCTCCCTTGCATGTATTGTTCCCACAATTCCCATTTCTTCCTATGTAGTTTGCTCATACCCTTTTCTAACAATCTCAATTCCAGCTGTTTTATCTGTTTTACTATATTCACTACTTCCAGTATAGTTGGTTTAGATTTTGATCTCCATTTTCTTGTAATCGCTTTTTTGGCAGCCACCACTATTAGACACAGTAAGGCCTTACCATGTCTAGGCAATTCCGATTCTGTGTCATAGCTCAGAAGAATCATCTCCCTCATCAGACCAGTCAGGCCACCCAGCATCTCTGACAGCGCAACCCGCAGGAAATCCTTAAAGTCCACCAACTCACAAAACTCCCAGAAAATATGTTCCCAATTACCTCTTTGCTCCCCTTCACACCTCTGACATTAACTGTCTACTTGAAAAATTCTGTGGAATCTACTTGGGGTGTAAAAATATCTATGTAAACATTTCCTGCAAAAATTTTAAATCTTCTAGATTTTGTTGCATATTTGGGAGACATACATATATCCTCCAATTGTTTTTGTGAATTGCTTATCAAATCTCACTTCCCAATCCTTTCTAACCTCCTCTGATTGATTCTTATTGTGCAATATTTCATATGCTGTACTAACTATTCCTTTTTTAATGACAGCTTCTGTTCTAGATTCTACTAAAAAACTCCACCAGTGTTGGTCTTTTATTTAGAACACCACATCCCCTTTCCATTTCTTTCTCTTTGCCTATACTCTGATAGGGAAGGCAATGTCTAGCCTGCAGTCCAAATAAATTCTTGGCGTCTTCCCATTCTGTCATCTTTCCCTCTGTGGTTATTTGCTCCCAGTACCTTGGTTCCTTTGCCAGTTTCCTCCAGTACATTCCAGCCCCCTCTTGCCTGTTGTCTTTATCCCTAATTCTAGTCATCCCTATCGGCAGAATCTCCATTCTCATGTTGGTTTAGTTCTTAGAATACTTTCTGCTACTTTATGGATAATATGTTCTGCATAATTATTGTTATTCTCCTTAAAAGCCTGCATCCAAAATCCCAGTCTGTCCTTGTTTCTTGAGCTTCCTCCATGTTTAATCATCAGCCCTTTCCACTTTGAATTATAGTGTTCTGCTTTTGCTATGTATATGACTCAACTATGTAGCACTGAAATATCTCTTCAAATTGGGTAATCCCAATCCACCCTTTTCTACTGGAAGAATCAGCTTATCCCAGTTGACTCTTGTCATCTTCCCCTCTCAGATAAAATCCTTCAGCTCTTTATTAATTGCTACCCACAACTTCTCCTCTGGTTGGTAAAAATATGCCTGACCTTTGTATAAGATTAAAGAGACTAAAACATTTTAACTGCTGCTTGTAGCTTACTGCCCGGATCCATATAACAGCGCTTCCATTTTCTCAGTTTTTGTATTATCTTTTGTTTAGTCTCTTCCCACACACCTTTAGCTGCCACACTAAAATCATTTTTAATCCATACTCGTAAATATTTCATCTTATGTCCCCATAAATATGGGTATTCCTGAGCCAGTTCATGTATGGGTACACAGTTTATTGCTATTGCCTTTGGTTTTTGATTCATTAATTTTGCATCCTGAAAAGATCTGATACCGTCTCAAAATGTTCCACAACACTGTATTGTCTTTTTCTGGTTTTGTCAGGTACAAAATAATATCATCTGCAAACAAAACCAGCTTTTTTGACTACCATACCAATTGTATCCTTGAATTTTTGAGTCCCTTATTTTCTTTGCCAGTGGTTCTAAATGTAATGCAAATAATAAATGGGAAAGAGGACACACCTGCCTGGGCTCTCTTCTTAAGCAGAAATTATCAGAGAGGACCCCACCCACTTTAATTTTAGCCTCCAATCACTCATATATTCTCCTAATCAACCTTATAATTTTTTCAGGAAATGTAAATGCTTCCATTGCCCTGCTCATAAAGTCCAAGTTTACTCAGTCAAATGATTTCTTTGCATCAAGATCCACCAGCAATAATAGTAATTTCTTACATTCTGCTTCCCTCTGGGTCACCAATGTTCTGTTGTCAAATGTTTGCCTACCCTCCACAAAACCACATTGATCCATATCTGTCAGTTATGGCATTACTTTTGCCATTCTTTTAACCACTGTAGGCATAGACACTTTATAATCATGGTTTAGTATTGAAATGGGCCTGTATGAAGCTGTATCTGAGGGATCCTTATCCTCTTTAGGTATTACAGCTACCACTGCTTTCTTCCAGGACGGTGGTACTTCTCCTCTTAAGATGTTGTTAAACAAAACCTTCCAGGTCTTTATCAGATTTTTCCTCCTAGCTACCAAACTTCCACAGGAATACCATCTGTTCCTGGGTACTTTCCTGTAAATTGGTTGTACATCACATTTTTTTTTATTTCATCTGTTCCTATCCTAACTTTTAATAATAGAGCCTCATCTGCCTGTAACCTTGGCATATTTAATTTTTCCATAAACATTTCCATTTGTATCTTTTCTTGATTTTTATATTTCTCTGCTTTTTAGAGACTCCTAGAATTTCCAAAATATTTGTAATACTTCTACAAGATTTCTTGTTACCTTTTTTGTTATAAGCTCCCTAAGTTTGGTGTCAAGCCTTTCTACTATCTGTTGCCTGAGTCGTTCTAAAAGTTTTTGTGCTCCAGTGTTATCAAAAAACAGTTGCTTAACAGTAATCTTTCTAAGCTTGTGCATATTATGTAGGTAGTCCCTTATTTTCTGCCTACCATTCTGCAGTCAGTCCTCCTCTTGTTCTGTGAGATTCCCCCATTCTACAGTGCTTTCACATTTGTCAGTCCCTCTGAATAATTCTTATTACTTAGCCATAGCTCCCTTTCTTTTTTTTTCCACCCTATTTTTAAACTCCACCTTAGTTTTATCCCACTCCGTAGATATATTTTCAGAAGAAATTTCTATCCTCTCTAGCTGTTCCGAAATTATCTCTACTACCCATGACTTAAATTCCTTTTTTTTACCAGATTGGTGAGAAAGCACCAATGTCGTATTTTTATTTCATTACCCTCAGTTTTTATTTTAGCTGTTATTGGTGCATGATCTGAAATAGTTGTTGGGTGGTATCAGCACCTTCAATTAAATGCACATGTTGCTGTGAAATGTAAATTCTGTGTAGCCTAGCCCAGTTTTTATATTTTGGGGAGTAATATGTCAATTAACTCAGAGCTCCTGTTACTGAATTCATATCTTCCATGCCAAATATTTTCTTACATTTCTTCAAATATCTAACTTCCTTTGTTATATTTTCCCTTCTGGTCTCCTAGACACATTTTCACTGCATCCAATCAAGTTCCAGTCCCACCTACAAGTAATATTCCTTGCTGAAAACTGATTATTTCTCCCACAATTTTCTTAAGCTTCATTACAGCAGTTTTAGGTAGAATGTAAATACATGCCAGTGTAATCCTTTTCCCTTGCCAGTAGCATATTAGCCCTGCAAGTCTGCCATTATTATCCTTTTTTAATCTTCTTCTGTCACTATCGGAGCTCCTCCTGCAATTAATATAAGTACTCCTCTTTTCCTTTGTCAAAGGTATTCCTCTGAATAACCATTCTGAAAACCTTTCTTTATCAGATAAATTCACATGTTCAGTTTTTTCTAAGTGTGTATCCTGTAAAATAGCTATTTGCACTCTGTAGTTTTTAATATAGTTCACTTCTCTTTCTTGTTTGTTTTTTCTTATTGTGAGGCCATTTATATTTAAAGACATTAAAGCATCATTGTGCTAAAAAGTTATTCCCAACTTTTATGTATAACATCTTTTTTGTTTAATGTCTAGTTCCAACTTTTGTGTTACATGCATACATTGTTTGGCATGTTGAACTTTTATACAATTGTTTCTTGTCATATACATTTGAGCCTATGTCGCGTCTTATAAAACTTTTTTTTATTGAAAGCCCTCAAAAAAAAAAAAAAAAAAAAAAAAAGCACACCCAGAATACCCCCCCCCGAAACCTAACTTATTACTAACATGCAAAACAATATACACCTTCAAATACTGATGTTTTACCCTCATAATGAGAACAAAAGTCCCAAACTGACAGCCACACTCATAGAATTGAGTTAACCTAAAAGAAAGGTCATCCATGCTAATACGCATGGTGTGTAGCCTGTGTTTCTCTTAAGTGCTGATTGGTCTTGTCTTATCTTTATAGCTCTCTCCTGAGTGTTTTCAGAGAACATTAACTACCTTGGGAAAGCCCTGAATGCTTTCAGAGAACATTATCTCTTAGCCAATTTATATTTTCTTTTTTTTTTCCTCAGCCAGTCACTGTCCGCTAGACTGTAACCAGTTTCTCTTCTTCATATTCTCTCCATGGAGACATAACCAGGCAGCCAGTTTCTCTTTTTCAGATTGTTTCCATGGAAACACGAGGACCAGCTACATAATTGTTACTGAGCTTACATTTATTTGCTAAAAAAGCCTCATAATAATCAGTATTCATTTTCATTTACTTGCTCTTTCTTAAAACTTGTTAAATGAATCTGGAGTCTGTAATCTAGTCATTTCACCATGCAAGAATGAGAAAAAACATATTAAATTTTCTTTTATCGTGCTTTTAATCAGATTTTTTTATACATTGCAGAGCCTACATTTATTAAAACTGAACAAGAAGAGAGAGAATGGAGAAAGAAAAGAAAAAAAAAACAGCAGCACCTTACAATCCCCATTACACTTGAAAATAACTGAAAAAAACTTTATAGCATGTAAAGAAAACCACATGCCACAAAATTGCTCCTATATAAGAAAAAAATATTTAGTTACAGTTATCTTTTTCCCTCCTCTTGTCTTCCCCAAAGTACTTTTCCGAACATTGACATGAAGTAGGGCATATGCTTTAGAGTCCCCCACAAGTCCAAAATACTCTGAAAAAGTCCAATATTTGCAGATTTTCTTGTTCTGTCCTGTTATATGAATATACCTATTGTATTGTAATCCTATATTAAGTTACTGGTTTTATTACTGTTCATCTCTGAAATCCGGTCTCTGCTTCTAGTCAGCTCTCATGCTCCCTTCCGTCTTTCTTCCAACATTTTCTGTTAAAAAAATTGAAAGGTTTCACAGGTACAGTTACTCTGTGGTCTTTATTACCAGAAGAACAAGAATCAGAATTTCCTCCTGTTTCACAGCTTACTTTTTGTTGGACAAACTTTGTATTTCTTCCTTAGCGTGTACTTCATCAAAAAATTATTTGTCCCTCCAGGGAGGAATACCTTTAAGACAGCTGGGTACAGCAGTTTGAATCTCACACCTGCATCTTTACATTCCCTGAATAGTGAAATAAATGTTCTCCTCTTCTGTCTGGTGTACAGTGAGTAATCATGCTCTACAACCACTCTGCTGTATCCCACTTTTAGTACTTTGTCCTTCTGCCACAATTTTGTCACAATCTACTCTTTCTGCGGGTAGGATTGTATCTTTACTATTAAAGGTCTAGGTTGCCATCTTATAGCCAGGTTTGGAGCATACACAATATATGCCCTTTCAACTAAGAACTGTTGCTGTGGAATACTAGTCCGGCTGCATATTTGTGTTTTCATAAAATTAATGCAGTCTGTTCCTTACAGCTTCTCTGGTATAGCTGAAAATCTCAAATTTTCTTTATGTGCTCTGTCCTCTAATTCTGTTATTTTTTTTAAATGTCTCTTCCTGAGCAGTCTCATATTCAGTCAGCCTTTTCTTTATTTTGACCTCTGATTTTTGCAGCTTTATCATCTCATTTGAGTATCTGTTTAAAGCTTTTTTTTATTTTTGCCAATATTTTGTTGTTTGTGTTAATGTACTCCATCTGTTTTTTGTTTATTTTAACCAGAACTTTATGCAGTTGCCTTGTAGCTTTTTGTAGGTTACTGGAAGTCATGTCTGAAGTTTGCATTGCTTTTTGCTGAATAACTGTAGAACTCTCCCCAGTCAGTGTTTCTTCATCACTTTTTGTAGGTGATTTTTTTCCAGGTCTTCTGTATTTCTTACTAGCCAGTTACTTACATTTACCCATAAACGCAAGTGTACTGGCCTTCTCTGCCGAATTTCTGTTTTCCCACTGGGAGAGCTAGAAATAAGCTGATCATCAATGTGTAGCCATCTTAGAAGTCCCCTGTGTATCTCTTCTTGATATTCTCTGAAACTCTGCATTCAGTTTGAAATAGTTTGACTATCTCCATTGCCTTTTGTTCTCCTTCTTTCTTCAGCCACTTTTAAAACCTTCACGAACAGCCATCTTCTGTTCATAATCTTTCCATTTGAAATGTTTTTGTCACCACGTGCCGGACAATATTACATATTTCTGTACATAGTTTTTAAGGTACTCTTATCAACTTGGTTCTATTCCCTTAAATCTGTTTTTCACCTCCAACACATATTCATTTGGAATATTGTTGAGCTCTTATCTCACTGGCAGGACACTTTTGCTATTTTCTGTAATTGTAAACTTTTGCAATAAGAAGCCGATGATCTGTCCCAGTGTCTGCTCCAGGTCTTGTTTATGCTGACTGTATAGAAGTTTTCCATCTCTGACTGCAAGTCCGTGTGATTTTAGTTCTGGCATTCATGGGCATCCATGTATACAGCCATGTCTTAGGCTGTTAAGAGTTTTTGCTTTGACTGGTGAATTATTTTGGCAGAATTAATTCTGCCAGTCAGTGTCCTACTTCATTTCATAATATAATATCAGTCATGCATATTATTCCACTTGTACTTTGACTACCTGCTTTGCAATTGCAATCATCTGTGATGAATGGAATATATTTTTTGGGATCTACTTCTAAATCCCGAAGATGAAAATACCGAGACTGGAATCATGAAACTTAAAATGCTGAGCCACGCAAGTTTTCCCAGGTGAAGTAAACACTTTTTTCCAACACATCAGTAAAGCACATCACACTGTTTAAAACCCACCTAGGTGAGAGGCTGCATCCCCACATTCCCCCCTAATTATATATACTAACTCCAGGATCGCACTACAGTGGCGAAAGGGCATAATTCCCCATGTTGTGCAAGTGTATACTTGCCCTGGGAAAACTTGCACGGTTTGGCATTTTAAGTTTCATGATTCTCCTCCCAGTATTTTTGCCTTCGGGAGTTAGAAGTAGACTCAAAATCAGTCATTCATCCTATTCCAATTGTATTTTGACTACCACCTTTGCCATTGCACTTCTCTGTGATGAATGCAACACATTTTTTGGAGTAATTTCCAGAGGTGCTACAAATCCTCATAAAACCGATCAACCTCCTCCTCTTCAGCATCAGTAGTTTGTGTATAAACTTGTATCACTGCAGTATTGAATGGGTTGCCTTATATTCTGATTGAGCTCTATCATTATTTTGGGTTGTAACTGAGCACTGATTTTGGCACCCTTTTATTAACTATAATGGCTACTCCATTTCTTATGCAAGATTCTTGTCTACATTAGAAGAGCTGATGATGTTCTGATGTCAACTGTATTGCAGTCCATTTTAGTTCACCAGTTCCGTAGGTATGCCTGTTGATTCTCATCTCTTTGTTCATAGTTTTCACCTTCCAAGTTCCACTAGTCTATAATTATTTGCAGTATTAGGCTTTCTTATCATCCCCAAGCACCTCAGCAGACAGGCTTCCTTTCAGCTTTAATACAGTTGTGTTATTTGCATTATTGCTTCTAGAACTACTCATATTTGTTCTCTGTTCTTCTCAAGTAATATGGTGGACACCTTCAGACCTGAGCATCATATTTTCTGGTATCATTTCGACATGCCACTTGTTGCTTTTGCCCATGGGGTTTTCTTGGCAAAAAATACCAGAGTGGCTTGTTATCTTCTCCAGTGGACCATATTTTGTCTGGCAGTTAGTGCAGAGGATTAGAGCTTTGAGCTGTTAACGAGCTACTTCCTATGTTACATGGTTTGATTCCCTCAATCTTCGTTTGACGGATGTGCGAACTTGAGCAAGTCAGTTAACCAGAAAAGTGCTTTTGGGCAAGTGAGTAATTGGATTTGGTTCCTTAATGGTCTCCTGGACCACTTTTCTAGTAACTACCTATGAACCTATAATTTCTCTACAATGACCAAGCCTTCATCTGGGCCCCTATATGGTGTGGCTTATGGCATCACTGAAGTACACAAGCTTATTCACCATGACATGGTGATAGATCAAAAGTATTGCAAGCTGACAAAAGAGTGCCTTTCTCTACTGGATTTATAACCGTATTCCCTTTTCCAGCTTTTATTAGAACACCCTCTTTGTAGAAAACAAACCTACTTCATCAGCACTCAAGCTTTTATGAGCAAAGCTTTTAGTTTTAAACTATGATATGGAAGAATTGTTTGTGTTGGTCTACACATAACTTCAATTACACCTTTTTTCTGTATTTGATAGTTATATGTACAGTATGTCTTTGTTTAAATGTGAGAAAATTAGCTAACATTTGAATTAAATGCAAGTATTCTTTGCCTTCTAGAAATGGCACTGAAGTTTTTAGTTTTCATTATTAATTGTGCACCTTCTGCCAGTACTTCTACTCTTTGGCTACAGAACATGCAGTAGATTCAGCAGTCTGTTATAATTAAAAGGTCAGAAACATTGGGAATCTTGATAAAATAATGATTTGGGCATGAAAGTATACAGCTTTTTTGCGTTTGTCTATAAAAACATATTTGCTTTATTAATTAAAGTAACTTTCAGAATTTTTTTGTGTTCAGCTTACTCATTCTGAAAAATGAAGCCCCTACCTTTCATTCCCTGTATGCTTCTGATCTTGCTAAAATGATACTGATTTGTGTGGTAGTTGTGCACAGGAAAAGAAAGATGGGAATGCTTTCCCAAAACATATGAATTTTATACCATTCTCTGTTTAACAAACATAACCTCAGATAAATTTATCCTTTTGTTCAAAATCTACTCACAAGTGATTGAGCAGGATGTTATACATGCTACAAAGTCTGTGAAAAGAAAACACAGAATGTTAAGTTGTCAATCTCGCCTTCATTCTTGCTGGATGGGTTCGGAGCCGAACCTCGGCTCCGACTCGGCCACTTACTAAAGCTCGAGAGCTAATTTTACTGGCTCGAGGCAACCCTATATCCCCCATGATGCTAGGCGATAACTACCCTATCTCGTTTGCCGCTTTCGCTGATGAGGTGCGTTTTACCGGCTCTTGATAAGTGTTGGGATTTTCATTACTTCAAAGTTACCTTTGTACTTAGCCTTCCCACCCCCTTTCTTCGTTTAGCTTAGCTTAACGGTTATATTACACCCTTTTCCCCGTTAGTGCTAATTTTTCCCTTTTACCCAATTTAATTTCCCCTTCCCCATAGGTTAGGCCTTAGGCCTGCTCCATTCCTAGTTCCTGACAGGGATTCTGTGCTGTGTCTGGGTGCGCTTGTGTATCCCTGTTTTACTAGTTTGTTTGGATTGGGTGTGTGTGTGTTTTTTACTTTTGTGCCTTTTACTTCAACAGCACTATGTCGAAGGACACAAAGGTCTCAGGCTTCAAGAAGTGTGACTCGTGCTGTCAGAAGATGTCTCTGACAGACGGTCACACTTCTTCTGTTTACTGCCTGGGACCCATGCACCTGCAGGACTCTTGTTCTGTGTGCCATGCATTCAGCCCAAGAGTCCTGCAGAAGCGCAGGAGCAAATTAATCTTAAGGGGCTTATTAAAGCCCGAGGGCTCCCCGCCTAAGTCTGTGCTGGGGAAGCCCTTGAAGCCAGCAAAACCGTTGGCTCAGAGTCCTAAGCCTTCGGCTGCTGGCTCATCATCTGTGGCAACATCGGCTCCGGCTGGAGCCGATGCTTCTGTGTCGCAGCTTCCAACATCGGCTCCACTCGGCGCCGATACCGCTGAGCCTTTACTTTCACGGTCGGTTCCGGCTGGAGCCGACGTATCTTCGGCTCCATCCATCTCCAGAAAAAGATCCAGATCCCCATCTTTGGAATCGATCCATTCGGCTCCGGGGTTACCCTTGCTCTCGGAGTGGAGCCATCGGAGCTGTTCTTCTCGGTCGTCCAGGCTTTCCGACCATGACCTTGAGAGAGTGGTCAGTAGACTGTTAAAGTCTCAGGCACTGGCCCAAATGCTTCATAGCCCGTCTCATCAGACAGTGGGTATTTCAGCTCTACCTACTATTCCTCCTTCGACTCTCCCTCAGAGTTCGGAGCCGGAGCTCCGCGGAGCCATGACTGTTGTGGCGTTGGAGCCGATACGTCCCCCTTCGGCTCCGTCGTCTTCTGCTCCGATCTCCTCCTTGATGCCTTCATTGGAGAGATCCGGGCACCTGGTCTCTCTCACTGGCTCCGAGGGGGCGAGTAGCATCGGACCCTTGTCCGACCCCATTCTCCCTCTCAAAGCATCAGCGCTGATGAGCTTGGCCCCGACATCGGCTTCAGAGCCGTCCCTGTCGGTGCGGCCTGGGGTTCCTACTTCTTCGGAGCGGGAGCCCTCTGCCCTGTCTGATAGGGGAGCCTTCAAAGTGATGAGCGTACTAGCCCCAGGGCACAGTCAACAGTCAGCTCCATCAGCTCCTCCCACTACAGTGCCTGCTGATGTCTCTTCCCACTCTCTTGCTCCCGGACCCAGAGATCCAACGCCTCAGGTTTCCCCACTGGGAATATCTTCCTCTTCCGAGGCTTCTCCTGACCCGTCAGGTGAACCTCCGCGCAAGAGGACATGTAAGAGGAAGCATGTGAACTCCCCTGAGTCCATTACATCCGATACCGACTTGGATGAGTCGGAAGGATCCCCAAGGTCCCCCTCTGAGGATGTCTCTTTCTCAGGCATCCTTGAAATCCTGAAACAGAGGGGGAACTGGTCTTCCCTTAATCCTTCTGAGGACGAGTCGGTTTAACTGGAGGCATTTGGTTCTCGACCCTCCACCTCCTGGGTGTCTCCGCCTTTCGACCCCCTTATGGACGTGGTAGAACGGAAGGCGTTGACGGCCCCGGATTCGGTGGAACCCACCCCACGGAGGCCTTCTAAATTTATTACGGCTCCAGCCGATAGGCATTTTTTAACAAAAGGTGTCCCGGTTGATGCCATGGTGGTGGCTGCAGCCACCAAGAAGGAACTAGCCGATCCTTCAGTACCTATCCATCCTCCTAACAAGGATTCTAGGACTATGGATAAGTACGGCAAGCAGATGTTTTCTTCAGTGACCTTTGCCATGCGGTCGCTGAATTACTTGTGTCACTTCACCCGCCTTCAGAGAGATGTTCTCAAAGAGTTGGGTGAAGTTTTACAGGATCCGTCAGCTGCTGGGTCCCAAGATAAAATCAACTCACAGCTAGGAACCCTAAACTCCATTGTTAACTCCTCCATGCGGCTCATTTCCTATGCAGCCGATGGAGCGAGTAGGGCCGCAGGCACAGGTGTGGCCTTAAAGCGTCACGCCTGGATGCGGCTTTGTAATTTTGCAGACCCCTTCAAGGCATCCTTCACTAACTCCCCCTTTGATGGTTCGACGTTGTTCGGGCCTCAAGTGAAAGACACCTTGACCAGATGCGAGCAAGATGGCAAGACTCTTTCTGCAGTAGGAGTCTGTTTTTCCACCCCTTCCAGACCATATCCTAAGGGTCAAAAGGGTGGAAAAATGTGGTTCCGCAAATCACAAGGAGTCACGCCTGACGCAAGAGGTCAGTTTACCCCCAGAGGCAGAGGGGGCAACAACAACAGATGCCATCCAAGAGGCAGAGGGGGTCCGCAGAATCAGGGTAACAGAGAGTCTCTCTCTGACAAACCCTTCCAACATCCCTGAGATGTTGCCCGACTGTCCACCTTCGAAGGCAGTCAGGGGAAGATTATCACTGTACCCAAAAGCCTGGCTCTCCCTCACTTTAGACAAATGAGTACAGTCGGTTATATCCGAGGGTTACAAAATTCCCTTTATCCAAACCCCATCTCAACAAAAGGGAACCCTTCCAGACATTCCACCCAGTCTAAGGGAACAAGCAGTGCTAGAAATTTCAAAACTACTAGCAAAAAGAGCCATCCAGCCAGTCCCAGCAGACCAAATAGGATCCGGTGTCTACTCAAAGTTCTTTTTGGTACCAAAAAAAACAGGGGACTGGAGACCAATATTAGATCTCAGCAAACTAAACAAGTTTGTAAAAAAGGCAAGATTCCGGATGGTCACGCTACAGTCCATTCTACCCTTTCTGGGCAAGGACAATTGGATGTGCTCTGTGGACCTTTAGGATGCGTACTATCACGTCAAAATTCACAGGAGCTCCAGAAGGTTTCTCCGCTTCCGGCTGGAGGCCAGTCACTACCAATTCAGAGCCCTGCCCTTTGGTCTCACTACAGCCCCCAGAGTGTTCACCAAATGTATGGCAGCGGTTACGGCTCACCTGAGGCATCAAGGATTCCAGATGTTTCCATATCTAGATGACTGGCTCTTCACCGCCACCACCAGGCATCAACTTCTTCAGGCCAGAGATTACACCATCCACATTTGCAGAGGGCTAGGAATCTCTATAAATTTCGAAAAGTCTGCCTTGTTGCCTTGTCAATCTATTACCTTTATAGGCGCCAACTTGGACACCGTGCAGCTTTCAGCTAATTTAACAGATCAAAGGGTCTTAGATATCCAAAATCATGTCCATGTTCTGCTTCAAAGTGACAGAATTCAGGCCAGGTATGTCCTGAAAGTATTGGGGCTCATGGCGGCCGCCATAACACTTCTTCCTCTTGCCCGTTTTTACATGCGTCTTCTACAGTGGATGCTTTTCGCCCAATGGTCTTTCCAACAACTCCCTATGCACTACAAGATCATGATAACTCCTGTTTGCAAAAATCATCTGTCTTGGTGGACGTGCCCCCCTCAAGTCCATCAAGGCAGACCCTTTATTCCTCCCTCCCCGGTCTCCACGGTCACATCGGACGCCTCCCTGATCGGGTGGGGGGGGCATTTTCAGGGCAGGACAGTCCATGGCACATGGCAACCTTTGGAATGCCACCTGCACATAAATGTCCTGGAGATGAGAGCAGTGCTTTTGATGTTGCAAGCCCTCCAAGACTCCCTTCCCCTGGGGACTACTGCAATCTGAATGGACAATATGTCCGTAGTGTGGTATATCAACAAGCAGGGCGGAACCAAGTCCTATCCCCTGTGTCAAGAAGCACTCAGACTTTGGCAATGGGCGATCTCTTCTCAGCGGTTTCTGATAGCAACGCATATCCCCGGGAAGTCCAACATCATAGCGGACAGGTTGAGCAGAGCTATCCTCATGCCACACGAGTGGTCTCTCAAACAATCTGTGACGGAAGAGATTTTTCAGAAGTGGGGCCTTCCTTGCTGCGATCTTTTTGCTACACCTCAAAACAGCAAATGCCCTGACTTCTTCACTCTCTTCCCCCTTCCAGGCCATCCCCCCAGAGACGCTGTAGTCCACGATTGTCCTCGGGGACTTCTTTACGCCTTTCCACCCCTTCCGTTAATATCACAGGTAATTCAGAAAGCAACCGCCTTGAGAGCCAAGATGATTCTCATTGCCCCTTATTGGCCACGACAGATGTGGTTTCCGTTCCTGCATTGTTATTTCTTGGAGCAGCCTTGGCATCTGGATCCAGTGCCAGATCTTTTGGCCCATCAGTCGGGGCAGCTGCACCAATCCCTCCATTCTCTCAACCTCACTGCTTGGTTGCTCCACTTCCGTCCCTAGCCAGGCTTCCTATGATTTCAAATCCCGTCCCAGATATTATAGTAGATTCCCTTAAATCTTCCACCAGAAGGATCTACATTAGTAAATGGCAACGTTTTTCCTTCTGGGCAAAGGCTAGAAATATAGATCCGTTCACTGCTCCAATTCACTCGGTCTTGGATTTCCTAGCTGAAATTTTTCATTCAGGATCTTCATCCTCCACAGTAAAAGTTCAGTTGGCAGCTATTTCAAATTTTCACATAGGTCTGTCGGACTGCAGCATCATGTCCCATAAGCTTTGCGAAGCATTCCTTAGAGGTGTCTTTTTACTCAAACCTCCGATCAAAGATCCTCCACCACAGTGGGATCTAAACCTAGTTTTAACATCCTTGATTCTACCTCCCTTTGAACCTGCGGCTTCCTGTTCATTGAAATTACTTTCCTGGAAAACATTCTTCCTGGTCGCTGTTACATCTGCTAGGAGAGTATCTGAACTTCATGCCCTCTGCACACGTCCTCCTTACTTAGTCTTCCACAAAGATAGAGTTTCTCTAAGAACGAACCCCGCTTTCATACCCAAGGTGGCTTTGCAGACAAATTTAAATCAATCAATTGACCTCCCAGTTTTCTTTCCTAATTATACGAACAGGGCGGAGCAAAAACTGCATTGTCTGGATGTTCATCGTCAGCTCCGATATTATTTGGACAGAACTAAACAAATCAGGAAATCTGATCAACTCTTTTTATCTTATGCAGAAAATAGGAAAGGCCTTCCAGTATCCAAGGTAACCCTGTCTAGGTGTCTCTCTTCTTTGATCACGTATATTTACCAACTCAGAGGTAAAGAATTGCCTTCTAGGCCAAGAACCCATTCAACCAGGGCACTAGCCACATCAACAGCTTTTCAAGCCAGACTACCAATAGACACTGTTTGTGCAGCAGCCACATGGGCTTCTCCTCATACCTTTGTGTATCGCATTACAAATTGGACATGGCCTCCAGAAACAGGGCAAATTTTGGTTCCACCGTTCTCAAGAGTCTGTTCCAATGAGCCACCCAGGATGAAGGTGCTAGGGACGCGGTCCCATCCAGTAAGAATGAAGGAGAGACTGGCAACTTAACATTGAGAAGTTATGTACCTACCATAACGTTCCATGTTAGTTGTCTTCTCTCGCCTTCTTTCTTGCGTCCCGCCCACCATCCCCCTAGCCTGGATAGACCGAGAAGATTTCCCCTTCTTTGAAGGGTCCTCATCTTGCACTTTCAGCCAAATAGCTTGTCCTAGGGTAACTACAGCTTAAATAGCGATCCTTTCGGGGTTATCCTTTTCCTCCTTCTCTCCAGTTGGAGGACTATATTGCCTAGGTTGTTTTCAGCTACCAAATGAGATCTGGGTAGTTATCGCCTAGCATCATGGGATATAGGGTTGCCTCGAGCCAGTAAAATTAGCTCTCGAGCTTTAGTAAGTGGCCGAGTCGGAGCCGAGATTCGGCTCCGAACCCATCCAGCAAGAAAGAAGGCGAGAGAAGACAACTAACATGGAACGTTATGGTAGGTACATAACTTCTCATTTTGATATCTTTTTCCACAGTGAAAAGAGTTTCATTTGTTTGTGATTTAGATAATTGTTGTATACATTCAATACATGGCAAACATCGCGTCTATATCACTACATCGACAGCTAAAAACACTGAGCATTCTTAACTCGACACTGCTTAACTGAAAGCAGGAAATGTCGAATGGCTTGAGCAGTGATTTTTTTTCTCTCAGGGAAAAGAAATCGCTGGGCCAAAAAAAAAAAACACATAGAAAATAAAGTGAAAGGCTGTGCCCCCCCCCCCCTTAAATATACCTGCTCCAAGATCGCATTACAGTGGAGGAAACTGCAAACTCCCGACAATGGCCCAGCGATTTTTTTCGCTGGGGAAAAAATCGCTGTTCTGGATATTCGACATTTTGTGCTTTTAGTTAAGCAATGTTGAGGTAAGGGTGTTCAATGTTTTTAGCTGTCGGTCTTCTGATATAGACCCCAAACATCAGGTAGAATAATAAAAAGTTTTACCATGCATATAAAATATATGTGATATTAAAATATGAAGATAACCAGTAAAAATATAGCTGTACATTGCAACAGTCATGAACATTGTCCTGTTGTGAAGTGAAATGTTAACAACATTAACCATCTGGTCAGCAATGTTCTAGGAATAGGAGAAACAAACGACCACTTGGGTAACCAAAGACTGAAAACAGAATATAGCTAGACCAGATCATGTACTAGAGAGAGAGAGAGAGAGAGAGAGAGACAACACTGATGCTAAAATAAGATTCTTCATTTGTTGTTTTTATTTTAATAAAGTTCTACATTTTTAGTTATTTGAACATACACTTGGGTTAATTTTTAAAACAGTGTTAAGGTATTGCCAAATATTAGGAAATGTCTCAGTCTCACAAAAAAAATTTTCTGAACATTTCCAAATTGATTGTGCTTTTTTGATAAAGCTAAATCATAGTTTGAGTAATTTCTTCTCTTTTTAGGCCATTTTTTGGTATAAAAAATTAACCAAAACTGTTACATAACTCAATAGACTGCTTTTTCAATTGCACAGTATGGGTATTCTCAACAAATGGTTGTACCATTTGCAGTCTTGTTCACTTTTAATAATTGATGAGTCAATCAAATTATCCAACAGAGAGTTCCAAACTGATAAACAGCACTACAGTACTAAAAATGTGAAGTTAGCAAGTAGATATTTTGGGTGTATGTCATAAGTCCGAACGCACAAGTGTCCGAATGCTGAAACTTAGAACTGGGAAGTTCGAAATGTAAAAATAGCGAAGCCGTGGAACATCGAATTCTTTCCCAGGGAAAGAATTCGGTGTGCTGATTCCGTGGCTTTGTTATTTCCTCCACTGTGGTGTGATCTCGGAGTTGGTATATTTAAGTAGGGGGGTGCGGGGGACACAGTCCCCCACATTAGCTACAGTATGTAGTGTTCGTGTGTTTCCACGTTTTGTACTGGAACAGTGATTTTTTTTTCCCTGGGGGAAAAAACGCTGATGTTCATCGTGTTTCACTGTTGCAGTCATTACAATTGGGTTATCCTGCTGGCAGGCTACCCGCAGTCGGCCTGAGTTCCAAAGTCTAGTTCCAGTGTTGGTTGCTGTCTCCTCCTCCCTGACGTCAGTGCGCCAGGGTTATAAAAGATGCAGCCGACGCCATTTTCTTCAGTCTTTCTTGCTGCGCGGTGCCCGAAGCAAAAGCAGTTCGCAAGTGCCCATCGGCCGACTCCTGAGATTTTCAAATTCGAATTTCATATCCGAAGTCTTCATTAAAGCTAAGTACCCTGTTGAGGAAACTTTTTTCTTGCTCCAGACCGATGTCAGAAAAAGTTAATAATTGTATTTCTTGTGTGAAGCAAATACCTCATAAGGATTTTTCATTCTTACTGTATACCTTGCCTACAACGTTGCTAGTTGTTGGTTTTGTGCTAGATTTAACCAACGCACTAGTAAGCGTCGGTACGATTTTGCATTTCATTACTTTGGCCGAAGATTCGATTATATAATGCCGTCGGAACAGCCGACTACTGGAGCTTATAAAAAGCACAAAGAAAAAGAAAAGGACAGGCATCCGAGGTCCAAAACCGACGATGAGGCTTCCGCTAGGCCTGTCGCCAGTTCTCAGTGAAGCGATTTTGCAGCCCCTGATGCCCGCTACCTCAGGGCCACAGGCCGCTTCTGACTCCCACGTGAAGCCAACTATGCCACTGGAAACTCAAGGTATTGGACACTCGGAAACTATTCCCTCAGATAGGTCCGGAGCCGCTGAGCAGGCATCGGCTTCTGATTGTGTTTTCAGGCCTACACAGTTGTATGTAAAGCCAACTTCAGCTTCAAAGGCAAAGACTAAAGCAGCTCTAAAGACAAAGAAACAAGTACAGCATTCTCCTGGACAGGCCTCCATGCCTAAAAAACAGATGCTTAAAATGGCCAAAGACCTAATTACTTTGATCAGGGGTTCCCATCCCCCTCCTGATAAGAGGCCTAGGCAAGACATAGAATATGAATCTTCAGATCAGGTTTCCATTTCCTCTGATTCCTCTTCTGAACATGAATATTCCCTTCCTCCCTATGAGGATTCTGATGCTGAAGAATCTATTCCTTCAGCCTCTCCTCCTGAGGATTATTCTTTTGGGGAGACCTTGCATACTATGAGGGAGCATTTCCATTGGGAGAGCCAAGATTACTCTGAATCCAAGAAAAGGCTCAGAGACTTCCTTTTATTACCCCAGCACAGGCCCCTTGCTATTCCTTCTGTTTTAGACATTGTAGATGATGTTTTTACAGAGTCCGGTCTATCTCCTGACTCTCTACCACCAGCTCCTGTTAAGCCAGACAGATACTACAGGGTTCCGGATTCACATAAATTTCCTTACAAAAACCCTGCTGCTGACCCAGAGACTATTTCTCAAGGTCCCAAGGGGGTCAAGGCTTCCACGGCAAAAAACCCTATCCCCTCTGACAGGGATTCAAGGGCCCTGGACAGATGGGGGAAAAAAGATTTATACTTCTGCTACCTTGTCTGTAAGAGCTTTAAATTGTCAGTTTCATATGCTTAAATATCAGCAATATCTTATGTCACTGCTTAAACAGAAAATGTTGACAAATTCAGAATGTGCAGAAAACAAAGAAATGCAGGATTTATTGCATGCAGCTGAACAAGTGGGAAAGCATACTTTGCAATGTGGTTTTGTTTCTCTAGAGGCCTCCTGCAGGGCCGCAGTTGCAGGTTCTGTCATTCGGAGGCATGCTTGGTTAAAAGAACAGAATCTGCCTGATCATGTTAAAGCAAAACTATTAGATGCTCCATTACAACATGATACCTTGTTTGGTGTTAAAGCAGAAGAAGTGTTGAAGAAAATGGAGGACAAAGCTAAATCTATGCAAACAGTGAAGGATTTCTTACAGGTACAGCCTCCCAGATTTAGCAGGAACTGGCCTACAAAGAATTGGTCCTTTCCAGTGTCAGACAGGCCACAAAGAGGCAGATACAGACGCCCCAGAGGCAGATCACAGCCCCAAGGCTCATACAGGCCTAAGCAATGGGGTGCTTCTACCCCCAAAAGTGGAGAGGAAAAATCACATCCATACAGGAACCAGTCTCAATGACTTTCCCCTGCCAGCACCAAGCACTTATCTTCTGGCAGCTACTTTGGGGGGAAAACTAGCACTTTTTTCACAAAATTGGCACATGATCACCCAGGACAAATGGGTCTTAAATATCGTATCTCAAGGCTACAGATTCCACTTTCACACCCTGCCGAGGCCAAACGGTATGCCAGACCTGCCACGCAATCAATGGACAAAGGCACAAAAGCAAGTTTCAGCTCTCATGGGCATGCGAGCCATTCAACAAGTATCAAAGCAAGGGCAGGGACTAGGGTTTTACTCAAGGCTATTTTTGGTACCCAGAAAGGACAAAGCCTGGAGACCAATACTGGACCTGTCTATCCTAAACACATTCCAGGATATTCCATAATTCAAAATGTTAACTCTGCAGCAGCTTTTGCCCATGCTGGGCAAGAAGGCTTGGCTTGTGACTGTAGACTTAAAAGAGGCATACCTGCATGACCCAATCAGACAATCATGCAGAAGATACCTCAGATTTATAGCTGGCTCAATGCACTACCAGTTCTCTGCACTGCCCTTTGGTTTATCTACTGCGCCCATGGTCTTCACCAAAATGCCTGGCACCAGTGATTGCATTTTGCAGACAAAGAGGAATACAAATATATCCTTACTTGGACGGCTGCCTTATAAGCAGAGAACAAGGACACTCTACTACAGCATCTGGCATTTGTAAAAAGGTTACTAACAGGTCTAGGGTACACAGTAAACAAAAAGAAATGAAAACTCGTACCCTCTCAAGAGATAATATTCCTGGGTGCAAGCTTAAATACAGCTGCCCAGATGGCTTATCTCACGCCAGACAAACACAGACAACTGACTACTTATTTCAAACTGTTGGCAACAAAGGACCCAGTTATCTGCAAGAAAAATTCTGCAGGCTTTGGGCTTCATGGCATCCTGCATTCTATTAATTCCATATGCAAGACTGCATATGAGGAAACTTCAATGGTATCTAAGAAGTGTTTGGACTCAACATTGCAACAGCCTGGAAACAATAATTACCCTCATTCCTTGCCTGCAACAGGAGTTTCGATGGTGGGCAAAAGCCTGTCATCTCAACACAGGCTAGCCATTCACCATACCCACAGCCAGGCAGACATTGACAACAGATTATGCCTGGGGGGCCCATGTGGCAGGAAGATGTATTCAGGGCACATGGTCCACAAGTCAAATGCATCTACATATCAATCAAAAAGAGATGCTAGCTTTACAGAATGCCCTGACAGCCTTCAAGGATCTACTTCATCCAGGACAACTACTGATAAAGACAGACAATACTATAGTCATATGGTACATAAACAAGCATGGGGGCACACATTTCTACCCCCTCTGCAGACTAGCCATGAATTTGTGGGACACAGCATTGACTTACCAAGTACATCTGCAAGCAGAATTCCTGCAAGGAAGGATAAATACTCTGGCAGATGAACTAAGCAGAAACCTAATGGATCCCCACAAGTAGAAATTGGATCCACAGGTATTCAGCATGATAACAAAGAACTGGGGATGCCCAGACATAGACCTATTTGCCTCCACTCACAACTGCCAACTACAGAAATTCTACACAGGGACTTATCACAAGCAAGCATGGAAGGTGGATGCTCTGTCTTTCAGCTGGAAAAACCTAACAGTATATGCCTTTCCTCCTCTGCTTCTCCTTCCCAAGGTACTCCTCAAGGTTGGACAAGAGAAGCCAAAATGATAGTGATTGCCCCAGACTGGCCCCGCCAGCTCTGGTACCCAATCCTAAAGAGCTTGTCTCAATGCCAAGCTTGGACATTACCTCAGATTCCTCACTTATTGACCCAACAAGACAGTCAGATACTGCACAGCCAACTCAGGACCTTAAACCTGGCAGCATGGCGGATAATGTAGCCATTCAAGACACACCACTCTCTAAAGCAGTGATGGATGTTATTTTGGAGGCCAGGAGGCCGAGCACCAGAAACTCTTATGCAGAAAAATGGAAGAGATTCTGTGCTAATTTCAAAATGCACTCACTCGAGGCACTCCTTAAAATGGAGAGCATCGATATCGGTGCAGTGACTGAGACCTGGTTCAAGGCTCCAGAGAGCACCCCTGCACTACCAGGCTATAACTCGTACCACACTTTTCGGCCATCTAACCTGGACCGAAACACCAAAGGTGGGGGTGTGTCCATATTCATTAAGGATATCCACACCTCCAGGCTAGTTGCTCAGCATAATGCATCCATGGTTATCCAAGTGCAACTAACTCTTGGCAAAACTGCAATCCAAATTGTAGCTTGCTACAGATCCCCCACCATGCCCCAGGATTCCCACTCCTCTTTTCTTGATGTACTGGAAAATATTAGGGTTCAACCAAACACCCTAATAATGGGCGACTTCAACTACCCCACCATTAACTGGGAAAACTACTCGTACTAACTCAGCGCAACGCTTTCTGGAATTCATAAACTCCAATGCCCTAGATCAACTTATCCATACCCCCACCAGGAGCAACAATATCCTAGACCTAGTCATTACCAACATGAGTGACTGGTGTTCCACACCTGAAGTCGACTCCTCGTTGGTCCTATCCGACCATAAGCTAATCACCCTTGATATCCACATCCCACCCCCACCCCCCATTAAGGAAACCATAGTAAGACATTTCTTCAAAGCCAACTTCATGCTTCTTAAAACAGAAGTAGTGAACTTCATGACACCCATGCAGATGGACAATACAGTTACAACTGCTGAATCCTACACAAATGCACTCTATAAGTACCTACATGAGTGCATGGCTCGTGCTATCCCAAACAGAACCAAGACGCTATCCTCCAAAAAAGGAAGCCAATCTGGTGGTCCCCTGCCATAAACAAACTGTACAACAGAAGGAAGAAACTGTTGCAAAAGAGAGTAAAATCCCATGAGTGGAGGAGCTCCCTGGTCAGCCTCAGTAAGAAGCTGAGATCCCTTATAAGATCCTCCAAAGCTAGCTACGAAAATAAAATTGTCACTAATTCCAAGGACAACCACAAAGCATTCTATAGCTATGTCAAGAATCTCAATGGCAACACCCAGATCTGCTCTGAGTTACAGCACAAAGGCATGAAAATTACAGAACCAACTGATATTGCCAACATCCTGGCAGATAGGTTCAGTGCTAACTTTACCCCCCCTCACCCCCTAAAGGGCCCATATCTATACAGGAAGAATGCAGAGTCCCTCTAATCACAACTACGCAGGTGAAAGCTGCACTCTCTAAAGCCAAAAACACAGCATCCATGGGACCGGACAACATCCCAGGCTGCGTTTTACACGAACTTCAGAATGAACTGGCTCCCCACTTAAGCACCATGTTCAATAATAGCCTCGCATCAGGCTTTGTGCCCACTGAATGGCGCACAGCAACAGTTATCCCACTCCACAAAGGGGGAGCCACCACTGATCCCGGGAACTATAGACCTATTAGCCTGACGAGCCTGGTCTGCAAAGCCATGGAACGTGTCATCATGGAACTCATAAACAAAGACATTGGTAACCTCCAAACTCTGGTCCCACCCAGTTCGGGTTTGTGAAAGGCAGATCATGCCTCCTGAACATGATCGACTTCTTTGAGGCAGTCACCAAAGCCGTAGATGAGGGTAAAGTGGTTCACACAGCCTATCTTGACCTCGCCAAGGCTTTCAACACCATCCCCCATTCTGGAATTATAGCTAAACTCAATAAACTAGGCATAAATCCCTACATCACAAGATGGGTTGCCAACTGGCTCACTGACAGAACCCACACTGTAAAAGTTGCAGACTCCAAATCTGACCTCAAACCAGTGACAAGTGGAGTAACACAGGGTTCCGTCCTGGGAGCGCTCCTGTTTGGTATCTACTTCTCTGAAATGCAGGCGAACACAGAAGGCCTCTGGCTAACGAAGTTCGCAGATGACTGCAAACTAGGAGCCATAGTCAAGTCCCCAAATGATGTGAACATCCTACAGAAGGACCTCTCTGAGACAGATGCCTGGTGTCAGAGCCATGGCCTCAAGCTCAATGCCAAAAAGTACAGTGTCATCCCCTTTGGTAAAAACTCTGTACCCATGAACTACCACATAGGCAGCAATCTACTTAACATTGGATGCGTGATAAGAGACGTTGGGACCCAGGTGGACAATAGTCTCTCCTTTGATAGTCACATCGCCACAGTAGTCAGAAAGTCCTTCTATGTGGCACACCTCATCATAAAAGGGTTCTCGTTCAGGAAAAAAAAGAGGTCATCGTTACCCTCTACTCATCACTCATTAGACCCATTATAGAGTACAACGCCCCTTTTGGAATGTACCTCACAAGACATCTGCAGCAGCTGGAAAGGCCACAGAAGTACCTCACAAAGAGGATTACTGAACTCAAACAAATGCCCTACACTGACCACCTCAAAAAACTCCAGCTTTACTCCGTAGCATATCGCCTACTCAGAGGTGATCTCTGCCTAACATATAAAGCTATGTCAAACCCAGAGCTGTTGGACATGCTGCACCTAAAGAAATCCCAGTCCCTCTGAGCTACACGCTCTAGGGACCTAAACCTTGTCACCACAATAAACAGGACATGCTGGAGGGATAGATTCCTATCCCAGAGCATACTCTGGAACAGGCTACCCATCTATGTCAAGCAAAGTTCTTCATTAGCACTCTTCAAGAACAATCTTGATGAGTGGATGGGAAATGGGAAATACCCCCCGGGGATCACTTCTGTCTCTCAGCTAGTCAGTGGCACAGGAAAATAACTTTCTTGGGTGGTGTAAGCCAGGGAACCTTGTTGGCTAGGCTTGCATAGGCCCTTGGGCCGATAGCTTAGTACCTACCTATGGAACCAGGCACAAGGCATAGACATGATTGTTCCAAATATTCCTCAGATTTTTGCAATACTTAACTGAGATGCTGGATAAAGGCCTTTCCTTTTCATCATTTAAAATTCATACCTCTGCCATTTAAGCTCATTACAATACAGAACCACCTATTTTTTCGCATCCATTACTAAGGCAGTACCTCAGAGGGGCCAAAAACATAAGACCTCCAAGGAGAGCCCCAATACCTGCATGGGACCTCAACTATGTCTTGGAAAAACTCACACTACCTCCATTTGTGCCAGCCTCTGCAGCTGATATAAAATTCTTATCCTGGAAAACAGCTCTGCTCCAAGCAATAACCTCCACTAGACGAGTCTCAGAGTTACAGGCACTCATGGCTGTGGAACCTTTTATTATTTTCCATCATGACAAGGTTTCTCTGAGGACAAATCCTACATTTATGCCTAAGGTAGTGTCCAGTGTGGCCCTTAACCAAACAATTCATTTGCCTACCTTTTACCCAAACCCACAGAATAAGGGTGAGAGAGTAATGCATTCTTTGGACATTCACAGGCAGCTGCACTTCTACTTGGACAGAACCAAAGCTTTCAGAAAGACTGAACAATTTCTAGTGGCATATGCTGCAGGATCACAGGGAAAGCCCATCTCAAAACAGACTATTTCAAAGTGGATAGGCCACTGCATTTGTTTCTGCTATTCTCAGCATGGCAAATCAGTGCCTAAGGGTATTAGGCGACATTCAACCAGAGCAGCAGCCACTTCAGCAGCCTTCCTGAGAGGAGTACCAACCAAAGACATCTTAGAGGCTGCAACTTGGAGTTCATTGCATACATTTACAAAGCACTATCACTTACCTCTCTATTTAAAATCCAGGGCAGGCTTTGCCACTGCAGTTCGGCAGGGCCTGATAGCCTCTCCTAATCCTATTTAGCACCAGCCTCCCAACCTTAGCTTTGGGATTCACCCCAATTGTAATGACTGCAACAGTGAAACACGATGAACATAGTACAGTTGTGTACCTACCATAAATGTAGATGTTCGAGTGTTCACACTGTTGCAGTCCAGGTTACCCTCCCACCATCTCCCTTCTCTTGCTGGGACTTATCTGTACTTCTCTATTCTATACAACCTATGTGGTGTATTTGCTTGTAGATGAAGGAAAAGTTGTTTTTTTTCTGTATGCATGCTTATTGGTATAATTTAGCCTACCATTGTAGGGGCACCTGACATCTGGGGCAAGAAAAACTGAAGAAAATGATGTCGGCTGCATCTTTTATACCCCTGGCGCACTGGCGTCAGAGAGGAGGTGACAGCAACCGACGTCGGACCTAGACTTTCGAACTCGGGCCGACTGCGGGTAGCCTGCCAGCAGGATAACCCAATTGTAATGACTGCAACAATGAATACACTCGAATGTCTACATTTATGGTAGGTACACAACTGTAGTTTCTGAGTGTTCGAAGCTTTCAGTTTTCGAACTTCTGGGTTCGATATTTACATAGTCGAACTTACAATAGTTCGACTGTGATATAGACTCGATATTTTAAATAAAGTACAGATTTAGGTGATGACAACTTACATATTGCTATTAATTTGTGGGAACTATAGTAGGCATCATACAACAACATATTTTTGATGTATAACTTGAGAAGAAAGCAAGTACTCGTACACATTTAAATCCAGAAAAGAAGCTAATGAGGATCATACTTCTCAGCTGTCCATATTTTTGCAGAATGTCCAGATTTTTGCCCCAAAATTTCAGTCTGTTTCTCATAAAAGCTTTGGTTTTCTGGCAAATCACTGGGGTGATCTGAGGAATGAAATTACTAAATGTCATACATTTGAGTTTCAGGCTTCACATTCTTTAGAAAATGCATTTCAATACACACCCTGTTATTCTAGCATCTTTCATAGGTAGGTACTAGGTTATCAGCTCTGGGGCCTATATATGCCTAGCCAAAAAGGTTCCCTGCCTTTCGGCACCCAAGAAAATTATTTTCCTGTGCCCCTGTCAAGCAGTGCCACAGAAGTGATCCCTGGGGTGAATTTTCTATTTCTCATCCAGTCGTCAAGATTTTTCTTAGAGGGCCAATAAGGAGCTTTGCTTGACATGAACGGGTAGTTTGTTCCAGAGTTTTTAAGAGCAATGTTTAAAATCTGTCCCTATTTTTAGCTGTTGTTCCCCTACTATGTCAGGCTTTGTCCAGATTTCTTGAGCAAAGAGACTGAAAAGTATGATGATGATGGACATTGACCATATACAATTATGTAGATCAGTAACAAGAAGTATGCAACTCTGAATAGTAAGAAAATTAACATTGAATAGTTGAAAAATATCAGTGGTGTTTCTTTTTGGGGCAGCCATATTAAGAGGATAGTAACTGCTGTTTGTTAACGTCATAGTTAAATAATTCTCAATATTTGAATGCAGCTATTTTAATTTTATTTAAATATAAAACTGTACTTTTGATTAGGTTCCAGTGGTCTCTTACTGCTGATTGTGGGGCTAATACTTGCTTCTGTTTATGGTGGTGAAGTTGAAGATCACAGATCATGTGAAGGGTTGGTATGTTTATAAAAGTACTATAATGATAGTGGAATTATCTGAAAGAGGTTGAAATGGCATAAATTTCTTAAAAAGGTAGAGTTGTGATGTTTTGCATAGCCTTGATCAAGAGTTTTAGGAAAAAGGAAGTTTAGTGACGCAACCTGATGTTTTATCTAAAAAGCAAATAGATCTACGAGATCTGTCTGTCGTATGAATCAGCACCATAATTGTAGTGATCTGTAGAGGAGTATTATTTTGTGAGAAAATAAAGGGATTAGAAATTAAGAACACTTTAATCACAGCCTCTTTTTCATTACTGTACTGTGTTCAACTCTGTGCCTTCTTTAGGCTGTGTATATATATATATTTTTTGTGTGTAGCACCAGGGTGCCCAGGTCATGGCTGAAAAAGGTCTGTCGACCAGTCCTCTAACCTTATTAAACTGAAATAAACTCTGGAAACAGTATGAAGTATGAGATTGCAGAGCATAAATCCATAGGATACAAAAGGTTATTGAGACTGACATTGCAAATATTAAGAACTTAAAAACAGATCTATTCACCATCTTAAAGAGCACTAAATACACAAGAGAGCGACTTCTTACAGAAATTGGAGTGTCAAGGAAAAATATTAATTTTGTGTATAAAGGACCTTGCTAGCAGACCATTTGTTTTCACCAGTCTTCTATGTCATTTTATACTGTTTTCCTAACAGAAACAAAGTTAGTATGTAGCTATGGTGGGGGGAAGGGGGCGGCTGTCCAGGCATAGACTATCAGAAGATGCAATCAGTAGTGATAAAGAGCTGTATATTGACCGTGGGTGAATTGCCAGGATTGTCTTTGGGAAAGAATATGTTCAGTAGCTTAACTGTTTTATTGAGCTTTTATAGGCTTTCTACAGTTCAGAATTTTGGAAGACACCATCTTTTTTGTTCTTCAACTTTGACTGACTTTTTTTCCTACTCTGTTTTGGGTCGATAGGAGAACTTGTCTGTGTACTGTCCAGGAAACAAATGTCCTAGCAATGGCTCAGAAAGCTAATATGAATAGAAGAGTGAATAGATGGTTTACTTTTTACCCCAGGTATTTCACCTAATTCAGTGATATGTTCATAGTTGACGTTTAGGAAAGATTTGTTCCTGGAGAAAGAGTGAGTGTACATTTTTCAAAGTTAAAATTGTAATTAGGTGGTTTACTACAATGGTTTGTTATTTCTAATAATCTGGAGATAGTTATGGTGGGATTCTAAAGATATGATGTCAAGAGTTGCGATTGATCAAGTTAGCAAATATACCTTCTCTTTTGGGGTTACAGAGTATTTTTGCAAGTAGCTGCTCCAGACAGAGAATAAAAAGATAGAATGATGGGGGCAGTCTCGTCTTATGAAAGTTAAAATTCTGATTGATCCTGAAAGTTGCATCAGACAGACACGTTGATACTGAATCATACTCTAGCTATGCCTGCAAATGGTCTGTTATCAGTGTACCACAAACAAAATAAATAAATGTAGGACTTTTAAGTAATTTGGATTTGCTTGGTAGGGAAAGCATATGTTTTCTAGTGCTGCAAAAAAGAAAAAAAAAGCTACAAGTGCGTTGTCAAAAGTTTTAATAACCTCAAGGGTGAAAAATCCTTTGTGATTACTTATATTTTTATATACAAAATTAATTCTAACATTCAGTTTGCATAGTTATCCATAAAGCTAGATTGGAATTTCAAGACTTGATCAGTCATTAACCAGAGTCTTTTGATTAAAATGATTGCATAAATTTTGATATCCAAATTGATGGGAAGTAGAATGATTTTTTTTTTATGCTTCACCAGACCTCCAGATGGGGTCCCCTAGTTTTACCTAACTGGCCTACTGTCATGAGAGCTTGGGATCTCCAGGACAGAGGTGAGTTCTGTGACCTATTTGTTCCTACGCAGGTTGCCTAATTAGCACATTTTAACTCCTATGGTGAAAGTCTGGTAGTAGAGAGCAGGCCAGCTTCCAAGTCCAACAGAGCAGCCTAGTTTTTCGCTTTCTTCTCCCCTGTCCATATGTCAGCTCCTTCAAACTCAACTAAGTACTTTCTTATTACAGGAAGTGTGCAGTCAGTTCTACTTACACTATGGTAATGTGTTCAACAGGCGTGTACTCTGGTGTAACACACATAGTGCTCCTCCTCTGTCAGCCAAGTGGTGAGCCAGAGCCGTCCCACACACCACTGATTGGGAATCCATATCCTGTTTACAGTCTCATCACCCCTAATCTGGCTGTTCCGCTGTCTAAGCCACAAAATGAACTTTGGTCATCTGGGTCAAGGTCAGAGAAATAAGATGATAGTCTTTGATGAATAAAATATCTGAGATTAGTTTATTGTCTTAGATTGATTTAAATAGTTATCAATCTTATCATGAGACTTGATGTTAATTGAACAGTGTTAGTAATTCAGGAGGGTTCCAGCATGTAGCTTGCGAGATAAATCCTTGCAAGCTACATCATTGAAACCAAACGGCTGTAGCAGCAGTTCATCATAGAGCGGTACAGCTGAAAAGTACAGTCGCTGCAGCTGTACACTATGTAACGAAATGCTTTAATTCACCGCAATCCGTAAAGGCAGCTATCCGGCTGTATTCTAACAGAGACAGCCGTGCTAAGTATGTTACCCATTCCTTATTTTCAACCCTGTGTTTCTTATGCTTAGGCAAACACTCTGCTTGTGCTATGCTGACAAGGTCATAACAAGGCTGAAACATGCATATCCATAGCTAGTGGGGCTTGGTTTTATTGGCCTGAAATTGTATATTAAAATGACTTCAGAATCGCCATATAGCCGAAACACCTGAAGTTCATCAGGGTCATTTGCATATATCCCATGTGCCTCTGTCACAGGAGGTTTGGGAGGTCACTTATTGAAAGTTCTAGCTTGGCTGGAGTTTTCATTTAGATTTTACTGATTGTTTTTTCATTGTGACCTTC
The DNA here is from genome assembly GCF_019279795.1 of Protopterus annectens. NCBI lineage: Eukaryota > Metazoa > Chordata > Ceratodontiformes > Protopteridae > Protopterus > Protopterus annectens. Next base: position 706,330,511 of record NC_056750.1, on the reverse strand, counting down.
TCACTTTTTGTTTTAATTTGTTAGTTGGGATATTTTGTAGTCACCCTAATGATAGTGGACATCAGCTGGGTATAACAACCCTGTGATGTTCATCGTGTTATACTGCTGCAGTCATTAAACTTGGGTTATCCTGGCATCAGGCAGTTCCCCAGTCAGCCTGAGTTCCAAAGTCTTGGTCCGGCGTTGGTTGCTGTCGCCTCCTCCCTGATGTCAGTGCGATAGGAGTATATAAGATGCAGCTGACGCCATTTTCTTCAGTCTTTCTTGCCGCCCGGTGCCTGAAGTAGAAGCAGTTCACAAGTGCTGGTCGACCGACCCCTGAGATTTTCATTCCGAATCCAGAACCAAATTCTTTTACAAAGCTAAGTACCCCATTGGGGAAACTTTTTCTTGCCTCAGACTGATGTCAGTAAAAGTTAATAACTGTATTTCTTGTGGGAAGCAAATACCTCATAAGGATTTCCACTCCTATTGTATTCCATGCCTAGGCCCAGACCACGATGTTACTGGTTGTTGGTTTTGTGCTAGGTTTAACAAGCGCACTATTAAACGTCGGTTTGATTTTGCCCGACATTATTTTGGCAGAAAATTCAATTACACCATGCCGTCGAAACTTCTGATGACTGGATTACATAAAAAGCGCAAGGACAGGCATCCGAGGCCCAAAACTGACGATGAGGCCTCTTCTAGGCCGGTCACCAGTTCTCCAGTTTTCAGCGAGGCACCTACGCAGCCCCTGACAACTGCTTCTACAGAACCACAGACCACCTCCAAATCCCATGTGGAGCTGGCTGGGCCTTTGGACGTTGTAGGTTTTCAGCTCACTGAAACTAACCCTTCAGAGGGAACTAAAGTAGCTGAACAATCCACTGCTTCAGAGGGTGTTTTCAGACCTACTCAGTTAACCATTAAACCCTCTGCTAAGTCTAAGCCCCCCTTAAAAGCAAACAGACAGACACAGCATTCTCCAGGACAGGCTTCCATGCCTAAGAAACAAATGCTAAAAATGGCCGAAGACATTATTACCCTGATCAGGGGGTCCCATCCCCCTCCTGATAAAAGGCCCAGACAGGATGCAGACTATGAATCTTCCGACCAGGTGTCCATTTCCTCAGATTCATCCTCAGACCTAGGATATTCTTTACCCCCTTATGAGGATTCTGATGCTGAGGAATCAGTTCCATCAGCCTCCCCGCCAGAGGACTACTCCTTTGGGGAGACTTTACATACCATGAGGGAGCATTTCCATTGGGAAGGCCAGGATTATTCAGAATCTAAGTAAAGGCTTACAGACTTCCTTTTACTGGCTCAACACAGACCCCTTGCTATTCCGCCAGTGTTAGATATTCTGGATGATGTGTACACTGAATCCAGCTTAAACCCTGACTCCTTACCGCCAGCCCCAGTTAAACCTGATAGATATTTCAGAGCCCCTGACTCTCACAAATTTCTGTACAAAAGCCCTGTTGCTGACCCTGAAACTATTTCTCAGGGACCCAAAGGGATTAAGGCCTCATTAGCAAAAAACCCAGTTCCCTCTGACAGAGATTCCAGAGCATTAGACAGATGGGGAAAGAAAGTATATACGTCTGCAACTCTAGCAATGAGAGCCTTGAATTGCCAGTTTCACATGCTAAAATATCAGCAATTTTTGATGTCTCAGTTGAAACAAAAGATGCTTCCAGATTCAGATCCTCCTAATTTTAAAGAAATGCAAGATTTATTGCATGCAGCTGAACAAGTGGGAAAACTTACTTTGCAATGTGGGTTTGATTCCTTAGGGGCCTCCTGTAGAGCAGCAGTTACAGGCTCTGTCATTAGAAGGAATGCTTGGCTAAAAGCACATACGTTACCAGATCATGTTAAGGCCAAATTGTTGGATGCACCTTTGCAGCGGGATGTGTTGTTTGGAGTTAAGGCAGAGGAGGTATTAAAGAAAATGGAGGATAAGGCAAAATCTATGCAAACGGTGAAAGATTTCTTACAGGTTCAGCCTCCTCGTTTTAGCAGAAATTGGCCAACAAAGAATTGGTCCTTTCCAGTCAGACAGACCTCAAAGGGGCAGATATAGACATCCAAGAGGTAGAGGTCAGGCACAAGGCCCTTACAGGCCTCGACAATGGGGTACACCAGGCCAGAAGGAAGGGGAAGACAGGCCTCAACCTTATAAAAAGCAGCTTTAATGACTTTCCACTACAGCTGCCAAACAGCTGTCTCTTGACAGCACCCTTAGGAGGAAAACTGGCATTTGTCTATCACAATTGGCATTACTTCACCAACGACAAATGGGTTCTCAACATTGTATCTCAAGGTTACAGGTTCCACTTTCACACACTGCCAAGGTTAAAAGGAATGCCAAATCTGCCACCAAATCAATGGGCAGAGGTTCAAAAACAAATTACAGCACTCATGGACATGAGAGCTATTAAAAAGGTACCACCACAGGAGCAAGGACAAGGATTTTACTCAAGACTCTTTCTGGTTCCCAGAAAGGACAAAGCCTGGAGACCCATTCTGGACCTTTCTTCTCTAAACACTTACCTAGATGTTCCAAAATTCAAAATGTTAACACTACAGCAGCTTCTTCCCATGCTGGGCAAGAAAGCTTGGCTCGTGACTTTGGTCCTCAAGGAGGCATACCTGCATGTCCCTATCAGACAAAACTGCAGAAGATATCTCAGATTTCTAGCTGATTCAAAGCACTATCAATTCTCTGCACTGCCCTTTGGCTTATCTACTACTCCCAGGATCTTCACAAAGTGCCTGGCACCAGTAATTGCATTTTGCGGGCAAAAAGGAATTCTAATTTATCCATATCTGGACGACTGTCTGATTCAAGCAGAGAGCAAGGATATTCTTCTAAAGCATCTGGTGTACGTAAAAAAGTTAAGTTGCCTGGGGTACACAGTAAACGAAAAGAAATCAAAACTAGTGCCCTCACAACAGATAATATTCCTGGGTGCCAGCTTGATGGCTTATCTCACGCCAGACAAGCAAGGACAACTGACTCAGTACTTTCATTTGATGGCAACAAAGACCCAACTCCCTGCAAGAAAAATGCTGCAGGCCTTGGGCTACATGGCATCTTGCATTCTACTAATTCTATATGCCAGACTGCATATGAGGAAACCACAATGGTACCTAAAGAGTGTATGGTCTCAACACTGTCAAAATTTGGAAACAGTTATACCACTAATTCCTTGCCTTCAACAGGAGTTTCGATGGTGGGCTCAAGCTTGTCACCTCAACAAGGGACAGCCTTTTACTCAACCCACAGCCAGGCAAACACTGACAACAGATGCATCGGATTACACCTGGGGAGCACACATGGCAGGAAAATGTATTCAGGGCGAGTGGCCCACAGAGCAAAGACATCTCCACATCAATCAAAAAGAGATGCTAGCTGTACAAAATGCAATTATAGCTTTCAAGGACCTGCTGCATCCAGGACAACTACTACTAAAGACAGACAACACCACAGTTATGTTGGACATAAACAAGCAAGGGGGCACACACTCCTACCCCCTCTGCAGACAAGCCGTGACCTTGTGGAACACAGCTCTAGACTACCAAGTTCATCTGCAAGCACAATTCCTGCCAGGAGAGGAAAAACACACTGGCAGATGATCTAAGTGAAACATCAACGACCCCCCATGAATGGGAGTTGAACCCACAAATATTCAGAATGATCACACAAAAATGGTGGAGCCCGGACATAGATCTGTTTGCATCCCCAGTGAACTGCCAGTTACAGAAATTATTCTGCACAAGGAGCTACCATCCACAAGCATGGAAAGTGGATGCCCTCTCATTCAGCTGGAAAAACCTGCAAGTATACGCTTTCCCTCCTTTACCTCTTCTTCCAAAGGTACTCATAAAAGCCAGGCAAGAAGAGCCAAAGATGATCCTGATTGCACCAGACTGGCCACGCCAGCACTGGTACCCAATCTTAAAGAACTTAGCACAAGAACCACCCTGGATTTTGCCTCAAATCCCACAGTTGCTGACGCAGCACAACAAGCAGATACCTCACAGCCAGCTAAAGACCTTAAATCTAGCTGCATGGAAAATTCCTTAGTCAAGCAAGCAATGCCTCTCTCCAAAGCTGCTATGGATGTCATTCTGGAGGCCAGAAGGCCTAGCAACAGGAAAGCCTACTCGGATAAATGGAAGAGATTCTGTGCCTGGAACCAAGTGCACAGCCTTGACCCTCTTGTCTCAAACATCCCTCAGATACTTCAATACTTAACTGAGATGCTGGACAAGGGCCTCTCCTTTTCATCCATCAAGATCCACGCCTCAGCCATTTCTGCTCATTGCAACACGGATCCACCAATCTTTTCTAGTCCTTTGCTCAAAGAGTACCTCAGAGGGGCTAAAAACATAAGACCGCCCCGTAGAGCACCTACACCAACTTGGGACCTCAACTTTGTTTTGGAAAAATTAACTTTACCTCCTTTTGAGCCAGCTAACACAGCAGAATTAAAATACATCTCTTGGAAAACTGCTCTGCTACTGGCAATAACATCAGCACGAAGAGTTTCAGAATTACAGGCACTAATGGCAGTGGAACCTTTCCTCCTCTTCCACCAGGACAGGGCGTCTTTAAAAACTAACCCTATGTTTATGCCAAAGGTGTTATCAAGTGTGGCTCTAAACCAGACTATTCACTTGCCAACGCTTTATCCTAAACCACAGAACAAAGGGGAGAGACTACTACATTATTTGGACATTCACAGGCAATTATGCTTCTACTTGGACAAAACGAAAGCTTTCAGAAAATATGAGCAATTGTTGGTAGCATATGCTGCAGGAACACAGGGAAAAGCCATTTCAAAACAGACTGTTTCAAAATGGATAGGACATTGTATACGTTTCTGCTACACTCACCATGGGAAACCTGTACCTAGCAGCATTAGATCTCACTCCACCAGGGCAACAGCCACTTCAACTGGCTACATCAGAGGAGTACCTACCAAGGATATTTTGGAAGCAGCAGCATGGAGTTCAGTGCATACCTTCACTAAACATTACCATTTGCCTTTATACTCTAAATCCAGAGCTGGCTTCGCCACTGCTGTGCTGCAGAGCCTTATAGTCACCTCTAATGCCTTATAGATCCAGCCTCCCTACCTCAGCTTTGGGATTCCACCCAAGTGTAATGACTGCACAGTGTAACATGATGAACATAGTACAGTTTTGTACCTACCATAAATGTAGATGTTTGAGTGCAAACACTGCTGCAGTCCAGGTTACCCTCCCTCTTACTTTCTGGTACGTACCTAGGTCATCTACCCTTTACTACCTATGGGGAGTATTTGCTGGTAACTAAAATGGTTGTTTGTTTTTCTTTTGTATATTTTACTAGCAATTTGAATTGCCTACCTATTTGGGGGCACCTGACATCTGGGGCAAGAAAAACTGAAGAAAATGGTGTCAGCTGCATCTTGTATACCCCTGTCGCACTGACGTCAGGGAGGAGGTGACAGCAACCGACACTGGACCAAGACGTTGGAACTCAGGCCGACTGGGGAACCACCTGATGACAGGATAATCCAAGTGTAATGACTGCAGCAGTGTTTACACTCGAACATCTACATTTATGGTAGGTACAAAACTGTACTTTTCTTATGCTTAGTCAAACACTGTGCTTGTGCTATGCTGACAAGGTCATAACAAGGCCGAAATATGCATATCCATAGCAAGTAGGGTTTGGCTTTATTGGCCTGAAATTGTCCGTTAAAAACGACTTCAAACGTATAAGTCATGGGCAATTAGAATCGCCATATAGCTGAAACACCTGATGCTTATAAGGGTCATTTACATATATCCCATGTGCCTCTGTCACAGGAGGTTTGGGAGGTCACTCATTGGAAGTTCTAGCTTGGCTGGAGTTTTTATTTAGTTTTTATTTTCAAGCAAGGAATGCATTTATTTTATTAATTTATTTATTTTATGGTCAACATAAAATAAATAATTAAATAAATAAATGCATTCCTTGCTTGAAAATAAGAAATGCATAACACACCTAGCACAGCTATCTCTGTTAGAATACAGCCAGGTAGCTGCCTTTAGGGATCGCCATGAATTTAAGCATTTCATTTCTTAGTGTACAGCTGCAGCAGCTGTGCTTTTTCAGCTGTACTGCTCTACGATGAACTGCTGCTCTAGCCGATTGGTTTCAGCGATGTAGCACGCAGGGATATGTCTCACGAGCTACAGACGGGAACCCAGTTCAGGAATAAGTTGTTTAAATTTTCTGTAGAAAAAAACTTCAACTGCCCTTTATCCCTGGTAATTGACCAAGTTTGAGAGTAGTGGAAAAAAGTCATTAATAATTAGAAAGGAAGCTTTTTTCTAATCAGCTGTTTGGAGAAAAAAAATTCTATAAAAAAGTGTGGCTGTGGCAAATCATTTCATACTGTATACCTGGACTTGGCCAAAACTTTTTATACCATTCCACATTCTGGCATCATTGCTTATTGTATAGCAACTTGGCTTATTGACAGAACCCAGTCAGTCAAGTGTTGGAGACTCACTGTCAGCCAAAAGAGTATTTATCAGTGGTGCCCCCAAAGAGCTGTACTGGGACCACTGATGATTACAAACTGGGAGCTGTCCTAAACACTCCAACTGACCACTGGATTGGACAGGAGGGCTTAACTTCAAGTAGTAGTTAGACCACCACCCTAAATTAAATGCCAAGGAAACAGCATTGTATACTTTGGGGAGTCTGGGCACCCATGCTCCTACCATATGGCTAATATCCCCCTAAAAATTGATCCAGTCATTTGGGATTTGGGCACTTTAATTGACAGTGCGCAGTCTTTGACCACCACATTACCACTGTTTTTTTATATAGCCGGACTAATCACCAAGGGTATATTTCTTAAGTCCAAGAAGTCATCATTCCCTTCTACTCATCCCCAGTCAAGTCAGTTATAGAGTATAAAGTTTCCTTTGGGTTATACATATTTAAGCACATGACCTTGTTCAAGAGACTACAGCATTTCCTTACTAAAACAGTAAAGGGCATGTCCACCTTGAGTTACCATGACCACCTTAAATTACTCTGTCTTTTAGTTGTCCTATCACCTTTTGACAGGGGACCTCTGTCTAGCTTACAGAACCCTGAAAGATCTATTCCTATGCAACCTCCTTTGAATTCACAAAACTTATAACACCCTGTATGCCCACTGAAGAGGTCTGAACTTCCACGGCAATATAAACGGAACCTTGCTAACATAGAGATGATCTCTTGTATGGAATAGACTCCACCTGGATATAAGCCATATTACTTCCCTGATTCTTTTTAACCATCACCTAGACAACTGGATCGACAATCGTTCCTACATCCTAGGTCTGGCCCTTAAGCCCTTATAGAAAGGGGAAAGTGACAAGTTCAAAGTAACTCATCCTGTTGGTGGTCTAATATTAATTTATGTAGTGATAAAATCAATGTGGTCTCATCTGGCTATGCTGCAAATGATCCACCAGATCAGCCACCTAGTATTACCCTATGAACCTTATAAATAAGATTATGGGTATGAGCAATAGAGAAAGCTGAATCTTGGAAAAAAAAAAGAGAAACTGTCGCTCCTAGTGGAGTGAAAGCAAATACCACACCGAGACTTCCATTCTTACTATGTCACTTGCTTAGGCCTAGATCACGACGTACCCCGCTGTCAGTTTTGTGCCCTCTTTAATGCTAGAACTATTCATTGTAGAGCTCTGTTTGTAGCCAGTTAGTTTCGTCTTTCTTCTCCGATTACCGATATGTCATTCATCAGTCAGCAAACCGTAGATCTTCCAAAAAAAGTAAAGTTAAGGATAGAGACAGACTGCACAAAGCCAAGCCTTCCAACGACACCACTGCTAAAAGGGTCGTCAGTTCTTCGGAATTTAGTGAGGCGCTTTCGTAGCCCCTGATGCCCGACTCAGTTACTTTGCAGGCCTCTACTGAGACCCTTTTGTCTCCTGTATGCTGTAGCTGACTGCATCGTCTAACGAGCCTTCAGCTATCTCTGTCTCGGTTGGGTCCAGAGCCGCTATGCAGGCACCGGCTTCTGAGGATACTGCTCGCACTTTGGAATTCACTTCAAGGCCTTCACCCTCTCTTCCAACTAACGCACAGACAGCACTGAGAGATACTCTTCAGGCCAGACTTAGAGCTACAAGAAAGAAAACAGCAAAAAGTCTCCATTCCACTACTCCTCTCCCTCCTCAAACTAGAATGCTTAAAATGGCGAAGGATCTCATCATTTTCATCCGGGGTAATCAGGCCACTCCACCCAGAAGGAGAAGGGAACCTTCTCCAGACATCCAATTGGATTTAGACTCAGAAGGATCTGACGCCTCTGTTTTTGAAGAGGATAAACCTCTTACTGCCTATGAAGACTCAGATGCAAAAGACTCTATTCCTTCTGCATCACCTCCGGAGGACTTTTCCTTTGGGGAAAGCCTCCACAGCCTCAGAGAACACTTCCAGTGGGAATCTACAGATTTCCCTCAATCCAAGAAAAGACTAAGAGAGTTTCTGGACCTACCCTTCGCAGGCTTCTGGCCATGCCACCCATCTTGATGGTGGTAGATGATGATTACCAAAAATCCAGCCTTACCCCTGACACCCTTCCTCCTGCCCCCAGAAAACCTGACCGGTACTACAGGGTACCTGACTCTCATAAATTCCTATACATAAATCCTATAGCAGATCCAGAGGTGATTACTCGGGGACCTAAGGGAGTTAAGGCTACCTCTGCAAAGAATCTTACTCACTCAGACAAAGAATGCTGGGCCCTGGACAGATTGGGTAAAAAAGTATGTACCTCTCATCTTTAACTATAAGGGCTCTCAACTGTCAGTTCCATATGTTAAAATGTCAACGACACACTTTGGAACTTTTGAAACAGAAAATTTCTGCTTTTCCAGATTTTGCCAACAATAGAGATAGAATTACTGCACTCTTCATCTCAGGTAGCAAAGCGCTCCTTGAACTGTGGATTTGACACCCTAGAAGCTTCTAGCAGGGCAGCAGTGACAGGATCTGTTATCAGAAGGCATGCATGGCTAAAGGAACAACCTCTCATCTGATCATGTCAAAGCTAAAATTATGGATGCACCTTTTGACAAAGACCACTTGTTCAGACAGAAAACTGAAGAGGTACTTAAAAAGATGGAAGACCAAGCAAAATCAATGCAGACTATTAAAGATTTTCTTCAAGTACAAACTCCTAGGTTCAGCAGAAATGTTCCCTCTAAACACTGGTCCTTTGCTGGACCAAACTCACAAGGGACAGACTCACAAGGACTCAAACTCAGGGCCAGCAAAGAACTAAACAGTGGCCCCCCCTCAAACACTAGAGCAGGGAGTTCAAAAACAACCATGTATGGAAAAAAAAAACTCTCAATGACTACATTTCCCATCTCTGCCTGCCTCCACCACACCAAAATCTAGGAAGAAGGCCATCTCTATGCAGAGAAAATTGGAACTCTATACCAAAGATCAGTGTGTCTCAAAAATTGTTGCTCAGGGGTACAAATTCAATTTCCAAGAACTACCACCTCCAAGAGGGTACCCAGACCTACCTCCAAACCAGTGGGCAGAAGCACTAAAACAAGTGCAAGACCTAATATCCCTAGGGGCAGTAGAACCTTTACCTCCAGAACAAGTTGCAAAAGGATTCTATTCCAGACTGTTCCTTGTTCCCAGGAAAGAGGGGACTTGGCTTCCCATCCTTTCTCAGTACTTTCCTGGTAATCCCAAAATTCAAAATGCTTACCTTACAATAGCTTCTACCAATGCTACCAGACAAAGCTTGGATGGTCACCTTAGACCTAAAGGATGTTTACCTGCACATCTCAATAAGGGAATCATGCAGAAAATTCCTGCGCTTCAGAGCAGGATCACTACACTTTCAATTCTCTGCTTTGCCCTTTGGCTTTTCTACTGCACAGGGTATTCACCAAATGTCTAGCTCCTGCCATTGCCTTTTGCAGGTAAAACAATGTACAGATTTACCCTTACCTGTACAGCTCTCTCATCCAGGCAGACTGCAAGGAACTGCTCCTGCAGTACCTCTCATTTGTAAAAACCTTACTCACTTCTCTTGGGTTCACTAACAAAAGGAAATCAAAACAGACACTTACCAGTAAAATCATATTTCTGGGAGCCTCACTGGACACAGAACAGCAAATGGCCTTTCTGTCCCCAGAAAAACAGTTTCCTGCCAAAATACTTCACTACTCTGGCCCCCCAAAGCCAGTTTTCTTCCAGGAAATTCCTACAGAGTTCTAGGGTACATGGCCTCATGCATCCTCCTGGTACCTCTGGCCAGACTACACATGAGGAAAATTCAGTGGTACCTAAAGAACCTATGGTGTCAACACTCTCAAACTCTGGACACCTCCCTGCCTGTGATCCCTTGCATAAGATCCGAGTTGCTCTGGTGGGCTCAGGCCTGTGCTCTGAACAAGGGACTTCCATTCACCCTCTGTCCATCAGACCAGAGTATAACTACAGATGCTTAGGACATAGCGTGGGGCACCCACTTAGAAGCTAGATGTGCCCAAGGTCTCTGGGACGCACAAATACTACCCTTGCACATCAACCAAAAGGAAATTATAGCAGTACAAAACTCTGTGGCATCCTTCAAACCCTACATTAATCATAAAAACAGACAATACCACAGTCATGTGGTACATCAACAAACAGGGAGGGACTCAATCTTACCCCCTGTGCAGACTAGCCATGAACCTGTGGCTAGCATTCTCATCCATGGGACTATATCTTATAGCCCAATACCTACCGGGCATCAACAACACCCTGGCAGACCACCTATGCAGAAACCTGCTGGGACCCACACGAATGGCAAATCCACAGAGACATTTTTCTGCAAATTACCCACACATGGGAGACCCCCCAGGTGGACCTCTTTGCCTCTCATTTAAATCACCAAGTACAGAAATTCTGCACCAGGGAGTACCATCACCTGGCCTGGAAGGTCAATGCCGTGATCTTCCCTTGGAATATCCTCTTTGTGTATGCATTCCCACCTCTACCTCTCATTCCAAAAGTATTAATCAAGATAAGGGAGGAAAAATAAGAGCAATACTCATTGCCCCAGATTGGCCCAGACAGCATTGGTACCCACTGCTGTGCAGCCTATCTCACCAGCCCCCCTGGCAGCTACGTCTGATACCTCACCTGCTGTCCGGGGGGGGGGGGGACAATGCTGCACCCAGACCGTCAGAAACTGAAGCTCTCAGCATGGCTTATTCTACCAAAACCAACAAGGAATGTATGCTAAGCAAGCAAGTCCTTGACAGCATCACAGAAGCCAGAAGGCCCAGCACCAGAAAATCTTACACTGGAAAATGGAAAAGATTCTGCTTCTGGAGCCAGTCCAAGGACATACATCTGCCCTCCATTCTTCTTTATTGTAGATTATCTTGCTGAGCTTCTTAATAAGGGTCTCTCCTTCTCCTCCATAAAGATCCACACGTCTGCCATCTCGACACACTTTGATACAGAACAGCCATTTGTTCTCCCACCCTCTTATCAAAAAATTTCTTAGAGGAGCTTCTAATATCAGGCTTCCCAGAAGACAGCCCACCCCAGCCTGGGATCTGAACTATGTTTTAGAAAAGCTTACTCTGCCTCCCTTCAAGCCTGCAGCATCCTCAGAAATAAAGTACCTGTCTTGGAAGACTGCCTTTCTCCTGGCTATTACTTCAGCCAGGAGAGCGTCAGAGCTTCAAGCCTTAATGGCTATTGAGCCATTTATCATCATACATGTAGACAGGGTCTCTCTGAGGATCAATCCCTCCTTCACGCCAAAGGTGGTTTCAGATGTTACCCTCAGCCAAGCCATCCTCCTGCCCACCTTCTTCCCTAATCCTCAGAACAAGGGGGAAAGGATACTGCATTCCTTGGATGTGCACAGGCAACTCAGATTTTTATCTGGTTCGTACAAAGACATTCAGGAAAACTGAGCAGCTCTTGGCCAGCTTTAAAACAGGGGCACAGGGGAAACCAGTATCCAAACAGACCATTTACAAATGGTTAGCACACTGCATCCAATTTTGCTACTTACTGCATGGAAAACCACTCCCTAGAACCAACAGAACCCATTTCACTAAGGTAACCTCTACTTCCACAGCATTCCTTAAAGGGGTACCCACCAAGGACATCCTGGAAGCTGCCACATGGACTTCAGTCCACACCTTCACCAAACATTACCATCTCAACCTATTCTCAAAAGCTAGGGCTGGGTTTGCCTCTGCAATTCTGCAGGGCATGTTCACCCAATCTTAAGTTTCTATTAACGTTCCACCCTTCTCCTCAGCTTTGGGAATCTTCCCAATGGTTAGGACTGCAGCAGTGAAATATGAAGAACATAGTACAGTTGTGTGAACTCACCATAAATGTAGATGTTCGAGTGTATTCACTGCTGCAGTCATGCTTTCCCTCCCTCCTTCCCCTGATGTCTTCTTCCCTTACAGAGGCGCATATTTCTGTGGGGGTCTCTGACCCCAGGACAGCTATTTATTAACATTGGATTTCTTTGGTTGATTAAGGCAAGAAAAACTGAGTTAATGGTGTCGCCTTCTCTCCTTTATAACTCGGACGACCTGACGTTACCCAGCAAGTGACAGCAGCCGACGCACAAAACCTTGATTCTGGTATTCGGACCGACTCAGGGCTACCACAGCATGAATAACCCAATGGTTAGGACTGCAGCAGTGAATACACTCTAACATCTACATTTATGGTAAGTGTACACAACTGTACTTTTTGGTTAATTGTTCTGTTACCTGATAAAAGGTTGTAATCTTGGTGCTTCCATGGGTTTCTCTTCTGACTGTGTTACTGTGTTTAGTTACTATATGCAGTAAATCATACATTATATTTGGCTTTGACATATTGGTATCACTTAGTTTAGTGGTAATAGCTGTTTGACAACTGTGACATTACTGCACTTGTTGATTTGAATTGCCTGTGATACTGCTTATTTCTGAAATGGAAACATTTGCAAGTCTCGGATGTTCATCGTGTTGTACTGCTGCAGTCATCACACTTGGGTTATCCTGCCGTCAGGCGGTCCCGCAGTCGGCCCGAGTTCCAAAGTCTTGGTCCGGTGTCGGTTGCTGTCGCTTCTTCCCTGACGTCAGTGCACCAGGGGTATATAAGAGGCATCCAACGCCATTTTCTTCAGTCTTTCTTGCCGTGTGGTGCCCGAAGCAGAAGCAGTTCGCAAGTGCCGGTTGGCCGACTCCTGAGATTTTCAAATCGAATTTCAGACCGAAGTCTTCAATAAAGCTAAGTACCCACAACGTCACAGGTTGTCGGTTTTGTGCTAGGTTTAATAAACAAACTATCAAATGTCAGTTCGATTTTGCCCGACATTACTTTGGTAGGAAATTTAATTATACCATGCCATCGGAGCAACCGACCGGCATGCATAAAAAATGCAAGGATAAGGATAGGCAGCCTAGACCCAAACCAGACTCCTAGGCCTCTGCTGGACCTGTCGCCGGTTCTCCGGTTTTCAGTGAGGCACCTGCTCAGCCCCTAACGACCGCTGAATTAGAATCCCAGACGGCTTCTGATTCACAAGCGGAGAGTACTAGGCTGGCGCAGCCTCCTTCTTTAGGCCCTTCCGACTCCATAGCAGAAGGAGATTCCGGTGCAGTAGAAATGCCTTCGGTTGCAGAAGGTGTCTTCAGACCGACTACACTCACCATTAAATCTTATGCTAAGCTTAAAACTCCATTAAAAACTAAAAAGACTGCACATCAGTCTCCAGCACTAGGCCCCATGCCTAAGAAACAAATGCTTAAGATGGCTGAAGATTTAATTACCCTAATCAGAGGTTCCCATCCCCCTCCCGAAAAAAGGCCAAGACAAGAGGAGGATTATGCTTTCTCTGACCAGGTTTCAATTTCCAAAGATTCTTCTTAGGAGCAGGAATACTCTTTTCCCCCTTATGAAGATTCTGATACTGAAGAGTCTTTTCCCTCAGCATCTCCTCCAGAAGACTACTCCTTTGGGGAAACTTTACATACCATGAGGGAACATTTCCACTGGGAAGGCCAGGATTATTCTGATTCTAAGAAAAGGCTCCGAGAGTTCCTTTTACTTCCTCAGCACAGACCACTTGCTATCCCTCCTGTGTTAGACATTGTGGATGATGTTTACCTAGAATCTAGTCTTAACCCAGACTCTCTACCTCCTGCTCCAGCCAAACCAGACAGATACTACAGAGTCTCTGACTCGCACAAATTCCTATATAAAAGCCCTGTTGCTGACCCAGAAACAATTTCACAGGGTCCCAAAGGGGTTAAGGCCTCCATTGCTAAAATTCCTGCACCCTCTGAAAGGGATTCCAGAGCACTAGATAGATGGGGAAAGAAGGTATACACCTCAGCTACTTTAGCTTATGAGAGCCTTAAATTGCCAGTTTAACATGCTAAAATATCAGCAATTCCTAGTGTCTCAATTAAAACAAAAAATGAGCACACATTCAGAGCAGCCTGACTTCAAGGAAATGCAGGATTTGTTACATGCAGCTGAACAGGTGGGCAAACATACTTTACAATGTGGATTTGATTCATTGGAAGCTTCCTGTAGAGAAGCAGTGACTGGGTCTGTCATACATAGACATGCTTGGCTAAAAGAACAAGCCCTGCCTGATCATGTTAAAACAAAGTTATTGGATACACCTTTACCAGCAGGATGTTTTATTTGGTGTAAAGGCAGAAGAGGTTTTAAAGATGATGGAGGATAAGGCAAAATCTATGCAGACGATCAAGGATGTTTTCCAGGTTCAACCCCCTCGGTTCAGCAGAAATTGGCCAACAAAAAACTGGTCCTTTCCAGCATCTGACAGACCACAGAGGAGCAAATACAGATGCCCAAGGGGCAGAGGTCAGTCACAAGGCCCTTACAAACCTCGCCAATGGGGTTCCGCTACCCAGAAAGGCGGAGAAGACAGGCCCGAAGCTAACAGAAGACAAACATAATGACTTAACCCTCAGACTGCCAAGCAAATCTCTCTTGGCAGCTCCCTTGGGAGGAAAATTATCACTTTTTGCAGACAACTGGCACATCATTACAAAAGACAAATGGGTCCTAAACATTGTTTCACAAGGATACAGATTCCACTTTCACACCTTGCCAAGGATAAAAGGAATGCCAAACCTGCCACCAAATCAATGGGCGGAGGCACAAAAACAAATTACAGCTCTCATGGACATGAGAGCCATTCAACAGGTACCTACACAGGAGCAAGGACAAGGATTTTACTCAAGACTTTTTCTAGTCCCCAGAAAGGACAAAGCCTGGAAACCCATTCTGGACCTTTCAATTCTAAACACCTATCTCCAAGTACCCAAATTCAAGATGCTAACACTACAGCAGCTTCTTCCCATGCTGGGCAAGAAGGCTTGGCTAGTAATGCTGGATCTCAAGGAGGCATACCTGCATGTCCCTATCAGACAAAATTGCAGAAGATACCTCTGTTTCATTGCAGGTTCAACTCATTATCAATTCTCTGCACTGCCCTTTGGCTTATCTACTGCGCCCAGGGGTCTTCACAAAATGCCTGGCACCAGTAATTGCATACTGCAGACAAAGAGGAATTCAAATATACCCATACCTGGATGACTGCCTTATTCAAGCAGAAAGCAAGGACATTCTTTTAAAGCACCTGGCGTTTGTCAAACACCTTTTAAGTTGCCTAGGGTACACAGTAAATGAAAAGAAATCAAAACTAGTGCCCTCACAGAACATAACATTCCTGGGTGCCAGCTTGAATACAATGGCCCAGATGGCTTATCTCACGCCAGACAAGCAACAACAGCTGACTCAATATTTCAAAATGATGGCAACAAAGACCCAACTCCCTGCAAGAAAAATTCTGCAGGCCTTGGGATTCATGGCATCTTGCATACTCCTAATACCATTTGCAAAACTGCATATGAGGAAATTACAATGATACCTGAAGACCGTATGGACACAGCACAGCCACAGCTTGGGAACAATGATACCACTCATTCCCTGCCTTCAACAGGAGTTCCTATGGTGGGCACAGACATGTCACCTCAACAAGGGTCAACCTTTTACCTTGCCCACAGCCAGGCAAACTATAACAACAGATGCATCGGACTATGCCTGGGGGAGCACACATGGCAGGACAGTGCATTCAGGGCAAATGGAGCACAGATCAAAGGCATCTGCATATCAATCAAAAGGAAATGCTAGCTGTACAGAATGCTCTAACAGCTTTCAAGGACCTCTTACATTCAGGACAACTCCTAATAAAGACGGGCAATACCACAGTTATGTGGTACATAAACAAGCAAGGGGGCACACACTCCTACCCCCTATGCAGGCAAGCAGTGACCATGTGGAACACAGCACTGACTTACCAAGTTCAACTACAAGCGCAATTCCTGCCAGGAAAGAAAAACACATTGGCAGACGACCTAAGCAGAAACATCATGGATCCCCATGAGTGGAAACTGGATCCACAAGTATTTGCAATGATAACTCAAAAATGGGGACGCCCAGACATAGATTTGTTTGCCAACCCCCAAAACTACCAACTACGAAAATTTTGCACAAGGACATATTCCACCCACTAGCTTGGAAGGTGGATGCCCTCTCATTTTCAGTTGGAAAACATTAACAGTGTATGCCTTTCCTCCACTGCCTCTTCTAGCAAAGGTGCTGCTGAAAGTCAGATTAGAGAGGCCACAAATGATACTCATTGATCCAGACTGGCCACGCCAACACTGGTATCCAATACTAAGGAACATGGCCCACGGCCCACCATGGATTTTACCCCAAATTCCTCACCTGCTCACTCAGCAAACCAATCAGATTCTACACAGCCAGCTCAAGACTTTAAATCTGGCTGCATGGCAAATTACCTAAACAACCAGCCAACACCTCTATCTAAAGCTGTTATGGATGTCATTCTGGAGGCCAGGAGGCCCAGCACCAGGAAAGCCTATTCAGACAAATGGAAAAGATTTTACGCATGGAACCAGGCTAAAGGCCAAAATCCCCTTGTTCCAAACATTCCACAGATTCTACAATACTTAACTGAGATGTTGCACAAAGGACTTTCTTTTTCATCTATTAAGATCCACGCCTCAGCGATTTCAGCTCACTACTACACGGATCCTCTTTATTTTCACATCCACTCCTAAGACAGTATCTCAGAGGGGCTAAGAACATAAGACCGCCCAGGAGAGCACCAACACCAACTTGGGATCTCAACTTTGTTCTGGAAAAGCTTACACTACCTCCCTTTGAACCAGCTATTTCAGCAGAGTTAATGTTTCTGTCATGGAAAATTGCCCTGCTACTAGCAATAACTTCAGCTAGAAGAGTCTCAGAGCTACAGGCCCTAATGGCAGTGGAGCCTTTCCTCATTTTTCATCAAGACAGAGTCGCTTTACGGACTAACCCTTCCTTTATGCCAAAGGTGGTATCCAGTGTGGCCCTAAACCAAACCATTCATTTGCCCACCGTTTTCCCTAACCCCTAGAACAAAGGAGAAAGACCCCTGCACTTTTTGGACATTCACAGGCAATTATGTTACTACTTGGATAAAACTAAGGCTTACAGAAAATCTGACCAGCTCTTTGTATTCTATGCTACAGGATCACAAGGAAAAACTATCTCAAAACAGACCATTTCAAAATGGATAGGGCATTGCATACATTTCTGTTACACACATCATGGGAAACCGGTACCTGCTACCATTAGGTCCCACTCCACCAGGGCTACAGCTACATCAACAGCCTTTCTCAGTGGGGTACCAACCAAGGATAATTTGGAAGCTGCAACTTGGAGTTCAGTGCATAACTTCACCAAGCACGATCACTTACTCTAAGACTAGAGCTGGTTTTGCCACTGCAGTTCTGCAGGGTCTACTAGCTTCTTCAAACCCTGTTTAACTCCACCACCCATCCTTAGCTTTGGGATTCAACCCAAGTGTGATGACTGCAGCAGTGTAACACGATGAACATAGTACAGTTTTGTACCTACCATAAATGTAGATGTTCGAGTGTTCACACTGCTGCAGTCCAGGTTACCCTCCCTCCATCCCCTCTGAACTACCTGAACTTTTCTATACCTTACTGATACAACCTTTGTGGTGTATTTGCTTATAACTGAAGGTATTATTTGTATTTTCTGTACATGTTTCATTGGCAATATGTATTGCCCATCTGCTAGGGGGCACCTGACATCTGGGGCAAGAAAAACTGAAGAAAATGACGTCGGATGCCTCTTGTATACCCCTGGCGCACTGACGTCAGGGAAGAAGCGACAGCAACCGACACCAGACCAAGACTTTGGAACTCGGGCCAACTGCGGGACCGCCTGACAGCAGGATAACCCAAGTGTGATGACTGCAGCAGTGTGAACACTCGAACATGTACATTTATGGTAGGTACAAAACTGTACTTTTTACTGACCTTAAGATTATTCACCAGGATCTGCATGACTTGTTTGTTGCTTGCCTAGGGTTGTAACATTTCAGTACTGAGTGTGCAATATGCAAAGGTTTTAGTAAGGGACCTTCATTGATAAAAGGAATACGTTTCTACTGAAAGGGTTACTAAAAGGGGACCCCAAAAAGATGACTCCTGTCTGGAGAAGAAAAAAGTAGAAGTGCAAGCATCAGGAGGTAGAGTATTTTCTGGTTGCTGGTAATAGGTTCCTTACCCTGCTGAACTTGGATAATGTTGAGCTATTTTTATATCTCTAGACCTGAGTATTTGAGATTGTTGACTTGGCATGAAGGAGAAGATTTGGTAGCTTCTGTTTGGGGCACAAGTAGTCCAAAATTCTACACACTCAACTGGCTTAGGTGATTTCCATAAGATCCTCCTAGTTGGTGCTTAGCCCTGCAATCCCTTTAGATTGGGAAAAGGTGTTAATGGTCTTTTTAAAGGCCCAACTTGAGTTGTGTGACATCTCGGTCCCCTGATATTATCGTGGCCAAACGCAAGTTCTCATAGTCCACTTCTATGGTTCCTACCCAAAATGTAGCCATAACTTCTAACACAGTGTCAACCAGCTTGTCACCAGTGACATTAGTGTCGACTCCCTGGCACCAATAATCACTAGGCCTGAAGTTATCACCATTAATATGTATTTGTCATGAAGATCAACCCTGACTCCCTTTGGGGCATTATTGATATAGACACTTTCAGTGTTTGATACTGAAGCCCTTACCTGTGTTAGCACTGGGTTCATTGCCAAAGACTGTTTGGATCAGTGTGTCTGTTCTGAAGCATCCCTGTGCATTTTTGACACCAGGAGTCAAATGGGAGAATTTGTGCCAGGGAGTACTTTAAGTTTTTCTAGCTACTGAGAAGACATGGTGACCTCACCAATATAGGCCACCCAGCTTGATGCCTTTGCCATCACTCTTCTTTCCAGCATGACCCAGGACTAGAATGACCCTTGATAGTAAGAATATACAGGGAGGAGTCCTTTTTGGATCACTAGGATGAGTTTCCTCTCACCCAACCGAAAGAGGACTTGGAGGAATCACTGGGGCTGTCCTTTAGAGTCTCCCCCACCCTTGATATGGATCTGTGTGTGGGAGAAAATTCCCCAAAATTCCCTCCAGAAGATTCCAGGTTTGGAATGATGAGACAGTGTGGATCAACCCCACCTGTCCTTAGGCAAAGAGTGAAATGATGTAAGCAAGGAGGTAAGATGTTCACTGCTATTGAAGTTTAAATTCGCAGCCCCTCAGAGGTCCTTTGCAAGAAATCAAAAGAGTTAGAATAACATGGTTTCAAAAATCACAACAAACTCACCATATATGAATAATGAGGAAATAGAATTTCATGTAGATGTGGGCTCTCTAGTGACTGCTGCCCTGGAGGCAGTGGTCATCAACAGGACAAGGGATTCTGTGGCCCTTCTCCCAGGACCAGGTGGCTTAACTCCAAGATGGCTGCTTGACTTGTTCACCTCTGGAGGCAGTTGGGGGTCAAGAGTGACCTTAACTCAAGACAGATGGATCAAGGAATACCATCCAGAGACTACTTGCTACACTTCCCAGATAGCACCCATGGCATCATTGCCACTCTTAGATGTCTCATCCTAGTAAAAAAACTGATGATTCAAGAGATGCAAAACCTAAAATAAAAAAGAACAATCCTGGTAGTCCAACCAGAGTAGAAAGGTTCCAGGTTTCACTCAAGATTTTTCTTGGTGCTCAAGCAGATAAAGGACCACAGGCCCATAGTGGACCTTAGATGGGTTAAACTTATTGGTTCAGAAAACATTTTTTTAGATGGTCATGGTGCAGTCCATATTTCCATGTCTTCTGGAAGGGAGACTGGATATGCTCTTTGGACCTCCAGGATGCTTAAGATGGTTTAGGCGTCACACGTTTCTCTGCTGCTTTGTAGAAGCTAGTCATTACCAGTTCAAAGCCTTGCTCTTCAGATTTGCCACATCCCCAGGTTGTTTACAAAACGCATGGCTCCAGTAGTAGCTCAAGTCAGGCTTTTATTGAATAAAATGTTATCCTGCATGGATGACTCTCTCATAGGTACAACTTCAAAAGATTCTCTAGTCAAAAGAAGGGAATACTTGCTTTCCTTATGCCTGCCTTTGGGAATATCTGTAAGCCCTCAAAAATCACAGCCGGTTCGGAAACTGTTCATTGGATGCCACCTGTGCACCACAACAGTGGCAGCATATTGCCCCATTGGTAGGTTACAGTCAATTCAGGAGTTTGTCAGCATTCTACTAAGTCAGTAAGCACCAACAGCTGGCTTGATTATAAAGACATTATGACTTATGGCAACCTTAACAAGATTATACCTTTGGTATGATATTGTGTGAGAGTTCTGCAGTGGACCATAAAAGGTCAGTGGACACAAATATTCAATCCAGTGCATCTTACAGGTGCAGTCTCCAATTCTTGTTGAAAATATCTTCACAGTTGGCTTCGGCCTACAACCCCAGTAACAAGAAGCTTCCCTTTGTCTTAACCACAGGCACATGTGCATTGGAGTGAGGACAGCATTATCTGGGGCACACATTTCAGGGTACATTGAACCAGTAAGAGGCTCTAATGTACATCAGCATATTGGAAATGAGGGCCATCCATTTAGTGTTACCATTTCAGGCATTTAAGGACCAACTTCCCTGAGGTGCAGTAGGCATCCACTCTGGCAACATGAGTATTTGGTCCTCATGTCTCCAGGAGACAATCTGATAAAGAGAAATGGATAGGAGACGGTGTTCTCTGAAAGCATTCAAGTGTTTATTCACCTGGGAGAGCTGTGAAGATAAGAAAGAAACAGACAGCCAGCACTTAGTTGAAGCACAGCCTGCACCATGCGCCTTAGCATGGCTAACCCTTCTTTTAAGTTAATTCAAATCTGTGAGTGTAGCTGTCAGTTTGGGACATTTGTTCATGTTAGGAGAATAAAACTTCAGTATTTGAAGATGTACATAGTTTTGTCTGTTACATTTTTTGAAGGCTTGAAGTGAAACAAAAAGTTTTATAAGATGTGACATAGTCTCAAGTGGATGTGACAAGAAATAACTGTATAAAAGATCAACCTGCCAAATAGTGCATGCATGCAACACAAAAGCTGGAAATAGACATTTAACAAAAAAGCTGTTCTACATAAAAAGTTGGGAATAATAAAGTTTTAACACAATGATGTTTTCTGTAATGTCTTTAAATGGCAACAGTCTCACAGACAAATGCAAAAAAGAGAGAGTAATGAACTATATTTAAAAATGTCAAGTGCAAATAGCTATGCTACAGGAGACACACTTGGAAAGAACTGAACATGTGCATTTGATAAAAAAAAAACATTTTTTAGGATGGTTATTCAGTGGAATACCTGGGACAAAGGAAAAGAGCACTTGTATTGATTGCAAGAGGAGCTCCAGTAGTGATAGAAGAAGAAAGAAAAAGATAATGGTAGATTTGTAGTACTAAGCGGCTACTGGCAAGGGAAGAGGATTACACTGGCATGTATTTAACTGCTATAATGGAGTTTAAGAAAATTCTGAGAGAAATGATCAGCTTCAGCAAGGAATATTACTTATAGGTGGGGACTGGAATTTGATTTGCAACAGCAATGATGTGTCTGGGTGGCTCAGAAGAGAAAAAATAGCAAAGGAATGTAGATTTTTGGCGAATTTTATGAAAATATTTGGCATGGAAGATGTGAATTCAGTACTAGGAGTTTGGAGTGTATTTACTTTCTGTTCCCCAAGATGCAAAAACTGGGCTAGGCTAGACAGATTTTTACATTTCACAGGTACATGTGTATTTAATTGAAGGTCTAGATACGCACCAAGTAACTGTGTCAGATCATATGCCAATAATTTAAAAACAAAACAGGGTAGGGAAATAAAAATGAGACACTGTTGCTTTCCCACCTATCTGTTAAAAAGAGAGGAATTTAAAGAATGAGTAATGGAAATTATTCAGAAGCTATTAGAGAAGATGGACATTTCTTCAGAAAATATAGCCAGGGAGTGGGATGAAATTAAAGTTGATTTTAAAAATAGGGTGGAAATAAAAGAAAGGGAGATGAGATTAAGAAGTAACAAGAATTATTTACAGGGACTGACAAATGTTGAAGTATTGCAAAACAGGGGGAATCTTAAGGAAAAAGAAAAGGAGCAACTACAGAATGCTGAACAGAAAAGAAGGGATTACCTCAATAATATGCATGAGTTTAGAAAGACTGCTGTTGAGCAACTGTTTTTTGATAATAACTCTAGAGGCTAGAGCACAAAAACTTTTAGCTCAACGACTCATGGAAAAGAAAGTAGAAAGGGCTGTCACCAAGGGGTCCTGTAGAAGTGTTAGAGATATTTCGGAAATTCTAAGTCTGTATAAATTTGAGAAATATGGAAATCAAGAAAATGTACAAATGGAATGTTTATAGAAGAACTAGATATGCCAAGGTTAGAGGTAGAGGAAGCTCAGTTACTAACAGGATAGGAGGAGATGGGATACAAATGTTAATGTATAACCAATCTACTGGAAAGTCCCCAGGAATAGATGGTATTCCTGTAGAAGTTTGGAAGCTAGGATGGAAAAACTGATAAAGATCTTGAAGGTTTTGTTAGCAGTATTTTAAGGGGAGAAGTACCAACATCCTGGAAGAAAGTGGTAACTGTAATACATAAAGAGGGTAAAGATCCAACAGATCCAGCTTCATATAGGCCCTTTTCATTACTAAACCATGAATATAAAATATTTATGTTGATAATGGCTATAAGAATTACAAAAATGATGCCAAAATTGATAGATATGGATCACTCTGGTTTTGTGGAGGGGAGGCAAACATTTGATAACATTAACAGAACACTGATGATTCAGTGGGAAACGGAATGTAAAAATACCACTGTTGTTTGTGGTTCTTAATGCAGAAAAATCGTTTTACAGAGTAAGCTGGGAGTTTGAGCAGATTAGTGGAAGTATTTGCATACCCTGATAAAATTATAATGTTGATTAAGAGGATGTATGAGGTATAAGAGGCGAAAATTAAAGTGGGTGAGGTCCTCTTGGATAATTTCTGTTTAAGCAGAGGAACCAGGCAGGGGTGTCCTCTTTACCCTTTATTACTCTCATTATGAGAACCACTGGCAAAGAAAATAAGGGACTCAGAAATTCAAGGATATAATTGGTAAGGTAGTCAAGAAAAGCTTCTATTTGCAGATGGTATTTTATACCTGACAAAACTGGAAAAGGATACTGCAGTGTTGTGGAACATATTGAAACAGTTTCATATTGTTTTGGGATGCAAATCTAATGAAGCATTAAAACAAAGGCAATAGCAGTAGAATTATGTACCCACACTCATATTGGTTCATCAGTATCTATATTTATGGGGACATGATAAAATGAAGTATTTAGAAGTATGGATTAAAATGATTCTGGTGTGGCAGCTAAGAATATGTGGGAAGAGACTAAAAGGATAATACAAAAACTGAGAAAATGGAAGCTCTGTTATATGGATATCAGTAGTAAGATACAAGCAGTTAAAATGTTTTTTAGTCCCTTTAGTCTTATACACAAGTCAGACATATTTTAATCAACCAGAGGAGAAGTTGTGGATAGCAGTTAATAAAAAGCTGAAGATGTTTATCTGGGAGGGGAAGATGGCAATAGTCAAATGTGATATGCTTATTCTTCCACTAGAACAAGATGGATTAGGATTACATGATTGGAAGGGGTATTTCAGAGCAACACAGTTAAGGCTCCTATGTATGTAGCACAAACAGGAAATTATAATTCAAAGTGGAAAGAGATGAGGATAATGGTGAAACAGGGGGTAGCTCAAAAAACAAGGAGAGACTGGAATTTTAGATTTAGACCTTTAATGAGAATAACAGTAATCATATAATACTGTATTCATAAACTAGCAGAAAGTATTCTAAGAACTAACCAACATGGGAATGGGGAAAGGAGATTCTGCTGATAGGGATGACTGCAGTTAGGGATACAGACATTAGGCAATGGGGGGGGGGCTGGAATTTATTGGAGAGAATTGAATAGGAATCAAGGTATTGGGAACAAATAACTAGAGAGGGAAAGGTAATAGAATGGGAAGATGCCACAAAGCTGTTTGGACTGCAGGTTAGAGAATTGCCTTCCCTATCAAGGATTGATATCAGAATATAGGCAAAGTGAAAGAAATAGGGGGGGCCCTAAATGAAGGACCAGCACTGGCAGAGTGTTTACTAGAATCTACAACAGAAGTTGCTGTTAAGAAAGGAATAATTAGAACATATAAAATATTGCATGATAACTACAAGAATCAGAGGAGGCTAGAAAGGATTGAGAAGAGAGTGGGTAAGCAATTCACAAAGAAACAATGGGGGATATATTTATGTCTCCCAAATATGCAACAAAGTCTAGAAGATGTAGGATCTTTTGCTTAGAAGTATTTACATATGTATTTTTATACCCCAAGTATTTTATTTATTTATTTTACATTTGTTAACTGGGATAATCCGCTGGACATATGTCCATTTTCAGTGGAGGCCCGAGGAGAAAAGCTCTACACACACAATTAACAAGTAATAAAAACATAAAAATTACAAAGTTTGAACAGAAAAAAATACAAACCTACGTAGAGTCTTAATTATTAGTCTGTACATACATAGGAGTCACAAATTAGTAAGACCTAGAAGTCATACAAGAGTAGAGTCATTAGTCAAAGTGAAATAAACATCAAGGTCGTTGCTGGAGAGACATGCAGAACATCAACTTCATAAGCTTGTAAGAGTCAAACCCAAAACATCAAAATATTTTTATTGTATTAAATGTAATTATACAGTCAAAAATATAGTCCTAACCATGCATCTTGGGAGTATAAATAGAAAGGTAGAGGAGGGTCCAGCATAGGGGAGGGAGTAGCCTGGTGTAATGTAAGAGCACCACTCCGGAAAGTACATATTAAGGGTTCCTATTACCTGATCGAATGCTTAGGTTAGCGAATACCTAAACATTGATATGGTAATAGCAAAAGCAAAAAAACGCGAAAGGCCGGTTTAACACAGGGAAAGAATTCCTTTGGCTGTTATGATGATTTTGCCCCTTTTCCCCACTGTAGAGCGATCTGTGAGTTGGTATATTTAGTTAGGGAGGTGTGGGGGGCACAGCCCCCACTTCGTGGGGTATGGGGGGGGTGAAGCCTCCCACTTCAATTTGGTTTTAATTTTTTTTTTTTTTTTTTTTTTGCAGCCGAGGGAATTTTTTGCAGCCGAGGGAATTCATTCCCTACGTTAAGTTGGCCATTCGCTGTTTTAATTTTTCGATATTACCAGATCAATGTTTAGGTATTCGCTAACGTAAACATTCCATCGGGTAATATTGATGCCAGGTAATATAGGTGGCTGATTAAAGCTAATATATCCTGTTATCTATCCAAAACTACTCACACCCTTATCAAAGTTAGAGATAGGGCATGGAAAACACGGGTACAATATAAACTCCCTGCCAACTTACAAAGGTATAAAAAACTTAGGAATCAGACAAAACAACTCATCAATGAAGATAAAAAAGATTTCTACAACAATCCCCCAACAACTCTAAAATCTGATCCTGAAAAATTTTGGAATGCTATAAACCAAATACTACACCCTGGCAACCCTATCCTTGTCCAGACAAATCATCTGAAGAAACAGCCAACACATTTTAACACTTATTTTATAAAATCAATATCCAAAGTATTCAGCACCTATCCTAACTCCTTAAACACCAATACTCGTAACTGTTGTGTACCTACTTCTTCTACTAACACAGAAAACACTTTCTTCTTTAACCCACTTCCTACTATTTACATCTAAACTCTATTCTCCAAGTTAAAACCATGCTTTGTATCTGCAGACAGCTTCCCTTCATCCAGATTGCTGCACGCACTCTTGATCTGCCTGTTTCAGTCATAATCTATCGCTCCATCTCCGAATCTAAAGTTCCATCAGTCTGGAAACAATTCTATATACTACCCGTACATAAAGCAGGTAACTCCTCTGAAATCTCTTATTTCAGACCTACTGCTATCCTTTCCCTTTTATCTAAAGTCTTGGAGAAATGTATAAATAAACAAGTTATGCAATATCTCACACAGAATCATTTGCTCACTACGACATAGCATGTTTTCAGACCAAAACATAGTACCTCTACAGCTGTACTATCCTTTGTTAACGGTATTTCTTTAGCCAGAGATGATCATAAACTTATCTCTTGCTTATTCCTTGATCTGTGAAAGGCCTTCGACACAAATGTTCTTTGTGTTTCACTGTTGCAGTCGTTACATTTGGTTAATCTGCTGGCAGGTTACCCTCAGTCGGCCTGATTAACAAAGTCTTGGGTCCTGCGTAGGTTGCTGTCCCTTCTTCCATAATGTCAGGTCGTCAGGGGTATAAAACATGCAGTTGACGCCATTATATCTGTCTTTCTTGCCGCGCAGTGCCTGAAGCTGAAGCAGTTTGCAAGTGCCGGTCGGCCGACTCCTGAAATTTTCGTTTTTGAGTTTCAGAACAGAAGTCTTCAACTAAAAGCTAATTACCCCATTGGGGAAACTTTTTCTTGCTCCTTACCGATGTCAGTAAAAGTTGTTAATTGTATTACTTGTGGGAAGCGAATACCTCATAAGGATTTTCATTTTACTGTATTCCTTGCCTAGGCCCTGACCACGACGTACCTTGCTGTCGGTTTTGTGCTTTATTTAATCAGCGCGCTGTCCGTCGTCGGTACATTTTTGCTTGTAAATATTTTGGTTCTCAGTTTAATTATCCAGAAATGACGTCTGTTAGCCGTCCGACTACTGGAATACCGAAAAAACGCAAAGAAAAAGACAGAGACCGTTGAGGCCCAAAACTGCCAACGACGCTTCTCCTATGCCAGTTCACTGGTACTCAGTGAGGCGCTTTCGCAGCCCCTGATACCCGCTACTTCTGATTCACAGGCCTCTACTGAAACCCATTCGGAGATGCTTCACCTATGGAACCCGCGGAGGTCTTTACCTTGGATGGGTCCAGAGATGCTGTGCAGGCACCGGCTTCTGAGGGTGTATTCAGGCCTACAGACTTGCATATTAAACCGACTCCACCTTCAATACTAAGGCCTCAGTCTTGATCTATGTCTAAAAAAATGACACCCAGACCACATGTCCTGGCCCCTATGCCTAAAAAACAAATTATCAAAATGGCTGAAGATTTAATTACTCTAATCAGGGGTAGTCGATTCCCCCCCCCCCCTCTAAGAGGCCTAGGACTCTGTTTCTTCTGACTCTTTTAATGACCTGGATTTGTCCATACCTACTTTTGAGGACTCTGATGCAGAGGATTCCATTCCCTCTGCTTCTCCCCCTGAGGATTTTTCTTTTGGGGAAACTTTACGTACCTTAAGGGAGCATTTCCACTGGGAAAGTCAAGATTTTTCTGAATCCAAAAAGAGGCTTAGGGATTTCTTCGTTCTTCCTCAGCATAGGCCTTTGGCTATACCTCCTGTGCTAGACATTGTTGGTGATGTGTTTTTGGAATCCAGTATGGCCCTTGATTCCTTGCCTCCTGCCCCTAGTAAACCAGACAGGTACTACAGGGTTCCTGAGTCCCACAAATTCCTTTTCAAAAATCCTGTTGCGGACCCTTATACCATTTCTCAGGGGCCCAAGGGCATTAAGGCTTCTACTGCTAAAAATCCTACCCCTTCTGATAGAGACTCCATTGCGCTGGATAGATGGGGTAAAAAGGTTTATACTTATGCAACTTGGCAGTCAGGGCTTTAAACTCTCAATTCCATATGCTAAAATATCAACAGCATATCATGGGACTGCTTAAACAGAAAATTATGTTGATTTCTGACTGTGTGGAAAATAAAGATTTACAGAATTTATTGCATTCAGCTGAACAAGTTGCAAAACATACTTTGCAGTGTGGTTTTGATTCTGTAGAGGCCTCTTGCAGGGCTGCTGTTACTGGGTCTGTTTTTAGAAGGCATGCTTGGCTTAAGGAGCAATCTCTGCCTTATCATGTTAAAGCAAAACTGTTGGATGCCCCTTTGCAACAGGACCGTCTGTTTGGCAATAAGGCTGAAGAAGTTCTAAAAAAGATGGTGGATAAAGCTAAATCTATGCAAACTGTAAAATATTTCTTACAAGTACAACCTCCTAGATTGAGTAGGCACTGGCCTACTAAGAACTGGTCCTTTCCAGCTCCTTCCAGAGCCACTCAAGCCAAACCCTGACAATCCAAAATCACCAGGTTTCAGTCCCAAGGAACTTTCAGAACTAAGCAATGGGGTGCTTCCACTTCCAAATCTGGAAATAACAAGACGCTGCCCCATGGCAAACAGTCTCAATGACTTTCCTTTAAAATTACCAAGCACTTACCTCTTAGCTGCCCCTTTGGGGGCAAAACTGACTCTTCATGCAAAAAACTGGCAACTTATAACCCAGGATAAATGGGTTTTAAATATAGTGTCCCAGGGATACAGATTTTATTTCCACACGTTGCCAACTCCAAACGGGTGGCCAGACCTGCCCCCAAATCAATGGGCAGAGGCTCAGAAACAAGTACTTGCCCTACTAAACATGGGGGCTATTCAACTAGTAGAATTTATGAAAAACAAAGCGTGCAGAGTACAAGCTGAACAAACTCAGACCACCACACTGGACAGTTAGTTATCTTAAAACTATTTATTAACGTTAAGTACTTTTCGTCTCTGATAATACCAAGAATTCTTCAGACAATGTTGAAACACACGCCCCTTCTTTAAATACTTTAAAACAAGTGTAACATTCTCCCTGATTGGTTTAATGGCAGTGAGTTACCATTAAACCTTAAATGTAAAAAACCTTGAACATAAAAAACAGAATGCCACAAAGTTGTGGACAAACCAACCAAAGCCTGTCATACAATGTAAATACAACTGTCTATGGGTACCAAAGATGTTAATCACTAAGGTGGCAATCAAATTAAACATGTAAAATGTATAAATATATGCATAAGTAGGTGTTTAGTTGTAACACAGTAGATGCTTCAGTGTTAACAACTTGATGGAAAACATATAACTACCGATGTGAAGTTGTTCAATCTTGCCGTTTGTTCTTACACGTGGGGTACGGAGCCGATCCATCAGCTCCGAGTCGGCCGCTTTCCAAACTCTAGATCTCTGAAAAGCTTGAGACACAGTCCATATCCCATGATGCTCTGCTGCCAAACCCCAGATCTAGTTTGCCGCTGCAATGGATCTCACACTCTTCGCAAGAAGCTTGGGCCAGTACTTAGTGTGTTTTCTTAGGAGTGGTTGCTCCCAGGCCTTTGGCCGTTTCTTTAGTTGAATTTCTTGACAGGGCTCTGTCAGTTATTCTATCTGTTTTTGCTAATACTTGTTTTTTTTGTAAACTAGAGTTAGTGAGTGTTCAGGGATCTGAACGTTTTGTGTGATTGTTAGTGTTCTCAATAGCTGCAAAGTAGAGTTAGTGAGTGTTCAGGGATCTGAATGTTTTGTGTTATTGTTAGTGTTCTTAATATCTGTAAAGATCAGGGATCTGAACCTTTAGCAATTGTGCTGTTTTCTCATTTTTTTACATATGTCAGAAAAACAGAGATCAGGGTTCAAGCGGTGTGGCTGTGGACAGAAGGTGTCCATCACCGACCACCACACTTCATGCGTTTATTGTTTAGGGCCTTTACACCTGCAAGAGGACTATTCCATCTTCCACTCTTTTAGTGGCAGAGTTGTGCTGGAAAGGCATAGGAAGCTTATTGATAGAGGTCTCTTAAAATCAGACTTCCTGGAGACTTTAGATAAGTCTGAACAGACCTCCAAATCTTCGAAGGGGTCGAAGTCTTCCAAGGTGTCATCGGAGGCGAAGTCATCGGCTCCGAGCACCTCAGGGAAGATTCGGTCGCCGGCTCCTCAGCCCTTGGAGCCGAGCACCGAACCTTTGTCTTGGAGCCAAGTCCTGAGGTTGGAACCGGTATCAGAGGTTTTAAAGTCTCCGATCCTTCAGTCAGTGGATTCTTTGGCTCCTTCGACCCGTTCTTCCAGGACCATCTCGGATGTCGATGTGGACCGTGTGGTGCAGAGACTCTTGGAGAACTCGGCCTTGACCAAATTGCTTTCAGCTTCATCTCATCTGGCATTGAAGCCCGACTCCTCCCCCCCCGTCATGGTTTCTGCTCCTCCTCTGAGACCACTCAAGCCTTTGGAGCCGGAAGGTGAGGACCTGATAGTTGTGGAACCCTCGGAGCCGAGGTCTATTCCGGTGCCTTCAGCCCCGTCGACCTTGACATCTTCAGTTCTGATTGAAGGGTCTCGGAGCCAGCACTCTCTCGCTGGTTCTGGGGGAGAGAGTCGAACCAAGGCTTCAGTTCCGACTCTTCCTCTCGGGGCCTCGGCGCAGTTGAGCTTGGCTCTGTCCTCTGGTTCGGAGCCCGTGGTCTTGGCCCTGAGGAGACTGCTGTCTTCTTCGAACCGGCGGACTCCTTGGGCCGAGACACCGGTGCCTTCAATGCCATGAGGAAGGTCATGTCTGCTAAGACTTTAACCTCTTCAAGTCCTTCCTCTTCCTCCCCTAAAGGGCCCCATTCTCTCTCTACATCACAGGTTCCTACCAAGCGTCGAGACCTAGAGCCTCAGGTAACACCATCGGGCGACCCCTGCTCTACAGAGACTTCAGCAGACGCCCCCACTGATGAAGTCCATAGGAAGAGACTGTACAAGAGGAGGCACTTGTATTCCCCTCAGGAATCCTTGACATCAGACACCGACTTAGAGGAATCAGAAGGGTCCCCACGTTCCCCCTCAGAGGATGTCTCATTTGCAGACATCCTAGAAATACTTAAGCAGAGGGGTGACTGGCAGTCCCTTACCCTACTGAGGATCAGCCGGTGCTCCTGAAGGCCTTTGGGTCTCAACCTTCCACCTCCTGGGTTACTCCGCCTTTCAACGAATTAATGGACTTGATCGCTCGAAAGGCGTGGGAGTCTCCTGTTTCCATGGAACCGGTCCCTAAGAGGCCCAACAAATTTATCACCTCCCCTCAAGATAAGTCCTTTCTTACAAAGGGAGTCCCCGTTTTTGCCCTGGTGGGTGGTGGTGGCCACCAAGAAAGAGATGTCAAAGACCTCCTCTTCTGTCCATCCTCGTAATAAAGATTCCAGGATGATGGATAGATATAGGAAATGCATCTTTAGTTCTGCGACATTTGCAATGAGATCGCTTAACTATTTAACCCACTTTACCCATCTTCAACGAGATCTCAGAGAGCTTGGAGATACTCTACAGGGCAACACAGATGATGCTGCCTCCGAGAAAGTGACTGCAAAGCTTAACACCCTTAATTCCATTGTAAACTCGTCTATGCGGCTCATTTCTTATGCAGCCGAGGGATCGAGCCGGGCAGCAGGTTCAGAGATAGCACTGCGGAGACAATCCTGGATGCGCTTATGCTCCTTTGCTGAAGCCTTCAAGTCTCCCTTTGTTAATACCCCATTTGATGGCTCTTCCTTGTTTGGGCCTAAAGACAAGGAGACTCTCACTAGGTGTGAGCAGGAAGGAAAGACTCTATATGCCGTAGGAGTCCATTTTTCCACTCCCACTAGACCATACCCCAAAGGGCAGAAAGGTGGAAAAATGTGGTTCCGGAAGTCCCAAGGAGCTTTCCAAAACACACGTGGTGAACCCCCCTCCAGGGGCAGAGGAGGGGGGTATAATGGTAAATGCCACCCAGGAGGCAGAGGGGGGTCCGCAGAACCAGGGTGACAGGGAAAAGTTCTTTGGCAAGCCCTATCAGCGCTCCTGAGAGGAGGCCCGACCATCATGCTCTGGAGGCAGTCGGGGGTCGCTTAGCTTTATACCCAGATGCCTGGCTAGGAATTACATCAGATTCCTGGGTA
The DNA here is from genome assembly GCF_019279795.1 of Protopterus annectens. Classification (NCBI taxonomy): domain Eukaryota; kingdom Metazoa; phylum Chordata; order Ceratodontiformes; family Protopteridae; genus Protopterus; species Protopterus annectens. The sequence continues at coordinate 706,298,080 of NC_056750.1, read as the reverse complement.
AAAAGCATAATTACCAGAGGTTACATCATTCCCTTTTCAGAATCCCCTTCCATTCATGCAAGAATCCCAGATGTTCCACCCAGTCTGCAGAATCTAGCAGCCACAGAAATTCAAAGGCTGCTGGAAGAGAGTCATCCAGCCAGTCCCGGTGGACCAGGTAGGATCCAGAACTTACTCCAGGTTCTTTTTAGTTCCAAAGAAAACAGGGGACTGGAGGCCCATCTTAGACCTCAGCAAACTAAATACCTTTGTCAAAAAGGAAAAGTTCCGGATGGTCATGCTTCAATCAATAATTCCGTTTCTGGAAACGAGTGATTGGATGTGCTCGATAGATGTCAAGGATGTGTACTACCACATCAGAATGGCCAGGCCATCCAGAGATCACTTGCGTTTCCGGCTGGGGGACAGTCACTACCAATTCCAATCTCTGCCCTTTGGTCTCACCACAGCCCCCAGAGTGTTCAGCAAATGCATGGCAGTGGTCCTGGCTCACCTGAGATGTTTAGGATTCTGGGTGTTTCCATATCTCGACGACTGGCTCCTCACCACCACCACCGGGCATCAACTGATTCATGCCAGAGATTACACTGTCAGCCTGTGCTCCCAGTTGGGCATAACCTTAAATTTCAAAAATCTGCTATATCGCCGTTGCTGCATATGTCCTTTATAGGAGCAGATCTAGATACCACCACTGCTCTGGTCAGATTGCCTCAAGAACGAGTAATTTCTTTACAAAACCAAGTATCCCTTTTGTTGATGGAAAAGAAAGTCCCTGCATTCCATGTTTTGAAGCTGTTAGGCACCATGGCAGCGACTCTCATAGCAGTTCCTCTGGGGTGTATGCACATGAGGATACTCCTAGTGGTTACTCTTCACACAGTGATCTTATCAACAACTTCCAATGTCACACAAGATTCTGCTGACAAATACTTGCAAAAAGGACCTCCTTTGGTGGTTGAACAGTCACCAAGTTACTGTAGGTCATCCATTTGTACCCCCCCCTCCCACAGCCACAGTGACCACGGATGCTTCCCTGATAGGGTGGGGGGGATGTGTCAGGGAAGAACTGTCCAAGGTACTTGGTCAGGGATGGAATCTAGTTTGCACATCAATGTTTTGGAGTTCAGAGCGGTGTTCCTAGCGTTGAAACACTTTCACGACTCTCTACCTAGAGAGACGATTGCAATACAGACAAGACAACATGTCAATAGTCTGGTACATCAATAAGCAAGGGGGAACCAGATCTTACCCCTTATGCCGAGAGGCCCTGAGAACTTGGCAGTGGGCTGTATCCACTGGGCGCTTCCTGATAGCAATGCACATCCCGGGGTCATCCAACGTGGTAGCGGACAAATTGAGCAGAGCCATTCTGTTGCCTCACAAGTGGTCCCTCAAAGATCGAGTGGCGGAAATGATATTCCGCAAATGGGGCCAGCCTTGCTGCGGCCTTTTTTTCGTCCCAGATGAGTGCCAAATGTAGAAGCTACTTTGCCCTGTACCCTCCACCGGGGGACATCCCAAGGGAAGCACTCGTAAACGATTGGCCCTCGGGTCTCCTATATGCCTTTTCTCCATCCCCGCTGATTCCCAAATTTTTAGAAAAAGCCAAAGGAGTGGGAAGGACTGTTATTCTGATAGCCCCATTTTGGCCTTGGCAGATGTGGTTCGCCTTCATTCAACAATACCAAGTGGAAGAACCTTGGGTTCTGGACCCAGTGCCAGACCTTCTGACTCATTCGTCGGGAGTTTTTCACCCCTCTATTGTCTCCTTCAAACTGACAGCTTGGCTGCTCCACTTCCCAACTTAGTCAGGTCTCATGATTTGTCTCCCACGGTTCAGCATATTCTGGTTTCCTCCACCAGGAAACTGTATAACAGCAAATGGAAACAATTTGGTCATTGGGCTTTTCAATATGGTATTGATACCTTTATCGCCCCTATTCATAGCATTCTGGAATTTTTGACTTCACTCTTCCATGATGGTGCGGCAGCTGCTACTATAAGGGTTCAATTGGCTGCCATATCTAACTTCCAAGTGGGATGCGGAGGTTCTAACGTTATGTCCCACAGATTATGTAAAGCCTTTTTGAAAGGGACTCATCACCTTCGACCCCCTATCAGACATCCAATTACTCCCTGGAATCTAAATTTGGTGCTGTCTAAACTCAAGCTTCCCCCTTTTGAGCCTGCATCTTCTTGTCCTTTGAAGTTCCTTTCTTGGAAGACAATTTTCTTAGTGGCCATTACTTCAGTGCGTAGAGATGTTCATAGTGTTTCACTGTTGCAGTCTTTACACTTGGGTTATCCTGCTGGCAGGTGACCCGTCGTCGGCCCGAGTTCCAAAGTCTTGGTCCGGCATCAGTTGCTGTCGCCTCTTCCCTGATGTCAGTGCGCCAGGGGTATAAAAGTTGCAACCAACGCCATTTTCTTCAGTCTTTCTTGCCGCGCGGTGCCCGAAGCATAAGCAGTTCGCAAGTGCCGGTCAGCCGACTCCTGAGATTTTCAAAATTGAATTTCAGAACCGAAGTCTTCAGTAAAGCTAAGTACCTCATTGGGGAAACTTCTTCTTGCTCCAGACTGATATCAGTAAAAGTTAATAATTGTATTTCTTGTGGGAAGCAAATACCTCATAAGGATTTTCACTCTTACTGTATTCCCTGCCTAGGCCCTGACCACGACGTCACTAGTTGTCTGTTTTGTGCTAGATTTAATAAACGCACAATTAAACTTCGGTTTGATTTTGCATTACATTATTTTGGACAAAAATTTAATTACATAATGCCATCGGAACAACCAACGACCGGAATGTGTAAAAAACGCAAAGACAAAGAAAAGGACAGGCATCCGAGGTCCAACACCAATGACGAAGCCTCTTCTAGGCCATTCGCCGGTTCCCCATTTCTCAGTGAGGTGCTTTTGCAGCCCCTGTCACCCGCTACCTCCGAGCCACAGGCCACAACCGACAGCCACGAGGAGGCAGCGAGGCCTGTGGAAACTCAAGGTATTGGATCTATGGAAAATATACCCTCAGATGGGTCCGGAGCCACTGAGCAGGCATCGGCTTCTGAGGGTGTTTTCAGACCTTCACAGCTTACAATTAAAGCTACTACCGCAGCAAAGGCAAAGTCAAAAACACCATTAAAGACAAAGAAACAAGTGCAGCATTCTCCAGAACAGTCATCCATGCCTAAGAAACAAATGCTTAAAATGGCTGAAGACCTTATTACTTTAATCAGGGGCTCCCATCCCCCTCCTGACAAAAAGCCTAGGCAAGACACTGATTATGATTCCTCTGATCAGGTTTCCATTTCTTCTGATTCTTTTTCTGACCAGGGCTATTCTCTCCCTCCCTATGAGGGCTCTGATGCTGAAGAGTCCATTCCTTCAGCCTCACAACCTGAGGATTACTCTTTTGGGGAAACCTTGCACACCATGAGGGAGGATTTCCATTGGGAGAGCCAGGATTACTCAGAATCCAAGAAAAGGCTCAGAGATTTCCTTCTATTGCCTCAGCACAGGCCCTTGGCTATCCCCCCCTGTGCTTGATATTGTCGATGATGTTTTTTCTGCATCCAGTCTGTCTCCAGATTCTTTACCCCCTGCACCAGTAAAGCCAGACAGGTACTACAGGGTCCCTGACTCTCATAAATTTCTTTACAAAAAACCCACTGCAGACCCAGAAACTATTTCTCAGAGCCCAAAAGGGGGTTAAAGCTTCCACTGCCAAAAATCCTGTCCCCTCAGATAGGGATTCCAGAGCTCTGGACAGATGGAGGATAAAAGTTTACACTTCTGCTACTTCAGCTGTAAGAGCTTTAAACTGTCAGTTTCACATGCTTAAATATCAGCAGTATCTCATGTCATTGTTAAAGCAGAAAATGGTTACAAATATAGAAGGCCCTGACTGTAAAGAAATGCAGGATTTATTGCATGCAATTGAACAAGTGGGAAAGCATACTCTGCAATGTGGTTTTGATTTCATTAGAGGCTTCTTGTAGAGCCACAGTTACAGGCTCAGTTATTCGAAGACATGCTTGGTTGAAAGAACAAAGTATACCTGACCATGTTAAAATGAAATTATTGGATGCTCCACTACAGCATGATACTTTGTTTGGTGTTAAGGCAGAAGAGGTTTTAAAGAAAATGGAGGATAAAGTAAAGTTAATGCAAACTGTGAAAGATTTCTTACAGGTTCAGCCACCTAGATTTAGCAGGCACTGGCCTTCAAAAAATTGGTCCTTTCTAGTGACAGGCCACAAAGAGGCAGGTACAGACGCCCAAGAGGCAGATCTCAGTCCCAAGGCTCCTACAGACATAAACATTGGGGTGCTACAGCCCCCAAAGGAGGAGAAGACAAATCACAACCTTATAGGAAACAGTCACAATGACTTCCCTCTGCAAATGCCAAGCTCTTACCAGTTGACAGCACCCCTAGGGGGAAAGCTAGCACTTTTCTCAAAAAATTGGCACATGATCACCCAAGACCAATGGGTGTTAAATATAGATGTTCATCGTGTTTCACTGCTGCAGTTATTACACTTGGGTTATCCTGCCATCAGGCGGTCCCGCAGTCGGCCAGAGTTCCAAAGTCTTGGTCTGGCGTCGGCTGCTGTCGCTTCTTCCCTGACGTCAGTGCGCCAGGGGTATATAAGATGATGCCAACGCCATTTTCTTCAGTCTTTCTTGCAGTGCAGTGCCCGAAGCAAAAGCAGTTCGCAAGTGCTGGTCGGCCAACTCCTGATATTTTCAATTCGAATTTCAGAACCGAAGTCTTTAATAAAGCTAAGTACCCCATTGGGGAAATTTTTTCTTGTTTCAGACCGATGTCAGTAAAAGTTAATAATTGTATTTCTTGTGGGAAGCAAATACCTCATAACGATTTTCATTCTTACTGTATTCCATGCCTAGGCCCAGACCACGACGTCACCAGTTGTCGGTTTTGTGCTAGATTTAACAAACGCAGAATAAAATGTCGGTTTGATTTTGCTCGCCATTACTTTGGCCAAAGGTTTAATTTTACTATGCCATCGGAACAACCTACGACTGGCATACACAAAAAACGCAAAGACAAGGATAAGGACAGGCATCCGAGGCCCAAAACTGATGATGAAGCCTCTTCTAGGCCAGCCGTCGGTTCACCGGTTCTCAGTTAGGCGCTTTCACAGCCCCTGACATCCGCTACCTCAGAGCCACAGGCCGCCTCTGACTCCCACGTGGAGATGTCTAGGCCTCTGGATACTCAAGGTGTTGGGCCTACGGAAACTAACCCTTCAGATGGGTCCGGAGCCGCTGAGCAGGCATCGGCTTCTGAGGGTGTTTTCAGACCTTCACAGCTTACCATAAAAGCTACAGCCAAGTCTAAAACTCCATTAAAGACAAATAATCAAGTACAGCATTCACCGAGACAAGCCTCCTTGCCTAAAAATTCAGATGCCCAAAATGGCTGAAGACTTAATTACTCTGATCAGGGGTACTCATCCCCCTCCTGATAAAAGGCCTAGGCAGGATACAGACTATGACTCCTCTGACCAGGTTTCCATTTCCGCTGATTCCTCTTCAGACCAGGGATACTCTTTACCCCCCTATGAGGACTCTAATGCTGAATAATCTATTCCTTAAGCTTCTCCTCCTGAGGATTACTCTCTTTGCAAAACTTTACATACCATGAGGGAGCATTTCCATTGGGAGGGCCAGGATTACTCAGAATCCAAGAAAAGACTCAGAGACTTTCTTTTATTGCCTCAACACAGGCGCCTAGCTATTCCGCCAGTGTTGGATGTTGTGGATGATGTGTTATCTGAATCCAGTTTAAATCCTGATTCTTTGCCCCCTGCTCCAGTCAAGCCAGACAGGTACTACAAAGTCCCTGGCTCTCACAAATTTCTATATAAAAACCCTGTGGCTGATCCAGAAATTATTTCCCAGGGTCCCAAAGGTGTAAAGGCTTCCACGGCTAAAAATCCAGTCCCCTCTGACAGAGCATTAGACAGATGGGGAAGAAAGTTTACACTTCTGCAACTTTAGCAGTGAGAGCTTTAAATTGCCAGTTTCACATGCTTAAATACCAACAATATTTAATGTCTCTGTTAAAACAGGAAATGATTACAATTTCACAACATCCTGACTATAAGGAAATGCAGGATTTATTACATGCAGCTGAACAAGTGGGAAAACATACTCTGCAATGTGGTTTTGATTCATTAGAGGCTTCTTGTAGAGCAGCAGTTACAGGATCTGTGATTCAAAGGCATGCTTGGTTAAAAGAACAAGGTTTACCTGATCATGTTAAGGCTAAATTATTGGATGCTCCTTTACAGCAGGACATTTTATTTGGTGTTAAGGCAGAAGAGGTATTAAAGAAAATGGAGGATAAGGCAAAATCTATGCAAACAGTGAAGGATTTCTTACAGGTACAGCCACCTCATTTTAGCAGAAATTGGCCTTCAAAGAATTGGTCCTTTCCAGTGTCAGACAGGCCACAGAGAGGCAGATACAGACGCCCAAGAGGCAGAGCTCAGCCACAAGGCTCTTACAGACCACGACAGTAGGGTGCTTCAACCCCAAAAGGAGGTGAAGACAAGTCACAACCTTACAGGAAACAGTCCCAATGACTTCCCCCTTTGAATGCCAAGCACTTACCTTTTGGCAGCTCCCTTAGAGGGAAAAGCACTTTTTTCCCAAAATTGGCATATAATCACCCAAGACAAATGGGTTCTGAATATTGTGTCTCAAGGTTACAGGTTCCACCTTCACACACTACCAAGGATGAAAGGAATTCCAGACCTGCCACAAAATCAATGGGCAGAGGCACAAAAGCAAATTACAGCCCTCATGGTCATGGGAGCTATTCAAAAAGTGCCACAACAGGAACAAGGACACGGATTTTACTCAAGACTTTTCCTGGTCCCCACAAAAGACAAAGCCTGGAGACCCATACTAGACCTTTCTATACTTACCTAGATGTTCCGAAATTCAAAATGTTGACATTGCAGCAGCTTCTTTCCATGCTGGGCAAGAAGGCTTGGCTTGTTACTTTGGACCTCAAAGAGGCATACCTGCATGTCCCTATCAGACAAAATTGCAGAAGATATCTCAGATTCAAAGATGGTTCAATGCATTACCAATTCTCTGCACTGCCCTTTGGCTTATCTACTGCGCCCAGGGTCTTTACAAAGTGCCTGGCACCAGTAATTGCATATTGCAGACAAAAAGGAATTCAAATATATCCATACCTGGACGACTGCCTTATTCAAGCAGAGAGCAATGACATTCTTCTAAAGCATCTGGCATTTGTAAAAAGGTTGCTAATTTGCCTAGGGTACACAGTAAACGAAAAGAAATCAAAACTAGTGCCCTCACAACAGATAATATTCCTGGGTGCCAGCTTAAATACAACGGCCCAGATGGCTTAACTCACGCCAGACAAGCAAGGACATCTGACTCAGTACTTTCAATTGATGGCAACAAAACCCCAACTCCCTGCAAGAAAAATTCTGCAGGCCTTGGGATTCATGGCATCCTGCATACTACTAATTCCATATGCCAGACTGCATATGAGGAAATTACAATGGTACCTAAAGAGTGTTTGGACTCTACACTGTCACAGTTTGGAAGCAGTAATACCACTAATTCCCTGCCTACAACAGGAGTTTCGATGGTGGGCACAGGCATGTCACCTCAACAAGGGACAGCCTTTCACTCTACCTACAGCCAGGCAGACACTAACAACAGATGCTTCGGATTACGCCTGGGGAGCACACATGGCAGGAAAATGTATTCAAGACAAGTGGCCCACAGACCAACTGCATCTTCACATCAATCAAAAAGAGATGTTGGCTGTACAAAATGCCCTAACAGCTTTCAAGGACCTTCTACATCCAGGACAACTACTATTCAAGACAGACAACACCACAGTTATGTGGTACATAAACAAGCAAGGGGGCACTCATTCTTACCCCCTATGCAGACAAGCCATGACCTTGTGGAATGCAGCTCAAACCTATCAAGTTCATCTACAAGCACAATTCTTGCCAGGAAAGAAAAATACTCTAGCGGACGACTCAAGCAGAAACATCATGGATCCTCATGAGTGGAAATTAAATCCACAAGTTTTCAGCATGATAATGCAAAAATGGGGATGCCCAGACATGGATCTTTTTGCCTCCCCAATGAATTGCCAACTACAAAAATTCTGCACAAGGACTTATCACACACAAGCATGGAAAGTGGATGCTCTCTCGTTCAGCTGGAAAAGCCTAAACATTTATGCCTTCCCACCACTGCCTCTCCTATCAAAGGTACTCCTAAAAGACAGACAAGAAAAACCACAGATGATCCTGATTGCCCCTGACTGGCCACGCCAGCACTGGTACCCAATCTTAAAGAACTTAGCTCAAGGCCCACCATGGATTTTACCTCAAACTCCTCACCTTCTGACTCAACAAAACAATCAGATCCTGCAGTCAGCTCAAAACCTTAAACCTGGCTGCATGGCAGATTCATTAGTCAAGCAGACAACACCTCTCTAAAGCTGTTATGGATGTCATTTTGGAGGCCAGGAGGCCTAGCACCAGGAAATCTCATTCAGAAAAGTGGAAGAAATTCTGTGCCTGGAACCAGGCTCAAAGCTTTGACCCTCTTGTCCCAAATATTCCTCAGATATTACAATACTTAACTGAGATGATGGACAAATGGCTATCCTTCTCATCCATTAAGATACACGTCTCTGCCATCTCTGCTCATTACAACACAGATCCTCCTATTTTCTCTCATCCATTGCTAAAACAGTATCTCAGAGGGGCTAAAAACATAAGACCACCCCGGAGAACACCAACACCAACTTGGGACCTTAATTTTGTCTTGGAAAAACTAACTTTACCTCCTTTTGAGCCAGCCAATTCAGCAGAATTAAAATATGTATCATGGAAAACAGCTCTGCTTCTGGCAATAACTTCAGCACGAAGAGTGTCAGAGTTGCAGGCACTAATGGCAGTGGAGCCTTTCATCATTTTTCACCAAGACAGGGTTTCTTTAAGAACAAACCCTTCATTTATGCCTAAGGTGGTATCCAGTGTGGCTCTTAACCAAACTATTCACTTGTCAACTTTTTATCCAAATCCCCAGAATAAAGGGGAGAGACTTCTGCATTCCTTGGACATACACAGGCAATTACGTTTCTACTTGGACAAAACAAAAGCTTTCAGAACTAGCAATTGTTTGTGGCATATGCTGCAGCATCACAGGGAAAGGCAATTTCAAAGTGGATAGGACACTGTATCCGGTTCTGCTACACACAGCATGGGAAACCTGTACCTAGTAACATTAGGCCTCATTCCACCAGGGCAACAGCCACTTCAACTGCCTACCTTAGAGGAGTACCTACCAAAGATCTCTTGAAAGCTGCAACTTGGAGTTCAGTGCACACCTTTACCAAGCATTATCACTTCCCTCTATTCTAGATCCAGAGCTGGCTTTGCCACTGCAGTGCAGCAGGGCCTCATAGCCACCCCAAATCCTCTATAGAACCAGCCACCCTAACTCATCTTTGGGATTCAACCCAAGTGTAATGACTGCAGCAGTGAAACACGGTGAACATAGTACAGTTGTGTACCTACCATAAATGTAGATGTTCGAGTGTCTTCACTGCTGCAGTCCAGGTTACCCACCCACCTTCCCCTCTTTCTTAGCTGGAACTTATCTATACCTTTCGACCCTATACTACCTATGTGGTGTATTTGCTGGTAACTGACGGTTTTGTGTTTACCTTTATTGTTTGGTTTATTAGCAGTATGTATTGCCTACCTATTTGGGGGCACCTGACATCTGGGACAAGAAAAACTGAAGAAAATGGCGTCGGCTGCATCTTATATACCCCTGGCGCACTGATGTCAGAGAAGAAGCGACAGCAACCGACACCAGACCAAGACTTTGGAACTCTGGCCGACTGCGGGGACCGCCTGACGGCAGGATAACCCAAGTGTAATGACTGCAGCAGTGAAGACACTCTAACATCTACATTTATAGTCGGTACACAACTGTACTTTTCTTATGGGTACAGGTTCCACTTCCATACACTGCCAAAACCAAAAGGTATGCCAGACCTGCCACAAAACCAATGGGCAGAGGCACAAAAACAGATTGCAGCTTTTATGGATATGGGAGCTGTTCAAAATGTTCCAGAAGAAGAACAGGGCCAAGGATTTTATTCACGCCTTTTCCTAGTACCCAGAAAGGTCAAAGCATGGAGACCAATACTGGACCTGTCAATCCTAAATACTTTCCTGGATGTTCCAAAATTCAGAATGTTAACACTACAACAACTCTTGCCCATGCTGGGCAAAGAGGCTCGGCTAGTTACTTTGGATCTCAAGGAGGCATACCTGCACGTCCCAATCAGACAAGGTTGCAGAAGATACCTCCGTTTCATCCCAGGTTCAACCCATTATCAATTCTCTGCACTGCCCTTTGGCTTATCTACTGCGCCCAGAGTTTTCACAAAATGCCTGGCACCAGTAATTGCATACTGCAGACAAAGAGGAATTCAAATATATCCATACCTGGACGACTGCCTCATCCAAGCAGAAAGCAAAGACATTCTCTTACATCATCTGGCCTTTGTGAAGCATCTACTAAATTGTTTGGGGTACACAGTAAACGAAAAGAAGTCAAAACTAGTACCCTCACAAAAAATGACATTCCTGGGTGCCAGCTTGGATACAACGGCCTAGAAGGCTTATCTAACACCAGACAAGCAACTACAACTGACACAGTATTTCAAGACAATGGCAACGAAGACCCAATTAACTGCAAGAAAAATTCTGCAGGCTTTGGGCTTCATGGCATCTTGCATACTAATAATACCATTTGCAAAACTGCATATGAGGAAATTACAGTGGTATCTAAAAAGCGTATGGTCTCAACACAGCCACAGCTTGGACACAATGATATCTCTCATTCCCTGCCTTCAACAGGAGTTTCTATGGTGGTCACAGGCATGTCACCTCAACAAGGGTCAGCCTTTCACCTTGCCCCCAACCAGGCAAACTATCACAACAGATGCTTCAGTCTACGCCTGGGGGGCACACATGGCAGGTCAATGCATTCAAGGCCTATGAACTGCAGAACAAAGAAAACTGCACATAAATCAAAAAGAGATGCTAGCTGTACAGAAAGCTCTGACAGCCTTCAAGGATCTACTACATCCAGGACAACTTGCAATAAAGACGGACAACACCACAGTAGTGTGGTACATAAACAAACAAGGAGGCACATATTCCTACCCTCTTTGCAAGCAAGCAATGATCTTATGGAACACAGCTCTGGCCTACCAAGTCCAGTTACAAGCTCAATTCCTGCCAGGACAGAAGAACACATTGGCAGACAACCTAAGCAGAAACATCAAAGATCCCCACAAGTGGAAACTAAACTCACAAATATTCACAATGATAACTCAGAAATGGGGCCTTCCAAACATAGACCTGTTTGCCAGTCCTCAAAACTACCAACTGACAAAATTTTGTACAAGGACATTCCACCATCAATCTTGGAAAGTGGACGCTCTCTCCTTCAGTTGGAGAAACCTGACAGCATATGCCTTTCCTCCATTACCTCTCCTAACAAAGGTTCTTTTGAAGGTCAAAAAGGAGAAACCACGACTGATTCTCATAGCCCCAGACTGGGCACGCCAGCACTGGTACCCGCTATTGAAGAATATGGCTCACAGCCCACCATGGATATTGCCTCAAATACCCCATTTGCTCACGCAACTAAACAAGCAGATTCTACACAGCCAGCTCAAAACTTTAAATCTGGCTGCATGGCAAATCTACTAAACAGATAAACAGACAGGCCAGCAGAAAAAGCAGGAATGATGCAGAGTCAAAAATACAATATATAAAGGTTTATTTGTAAACCCAAATAACCACAGACCGGTTTCGGCAGAATATGCCTTCCTCAGTGTGTTATCCGTCTGTAACGTTTCCTTTTCCTCAGTTAAAATCCATGCTTCAGCTATTTCAGCTCACTACGACACAAATCCACCTTTATTTTCAAATCCTCTTCTAAGGCAGTTCCTCAGAGGGGCAAAAAACATTAGACCACCTAGAAGAGCTCCTACACCAACATGGGACCTCAACTTTTTTGCTGGAAAAATTAACGCTACCTCCCTTTGAACCAGCTTTCTTCCCAGACCCTTCAGTTCCTATCTTGGAAGACTGCCCTGCTCCTGGCAATAGCTTCAGCTAGGAGAGTCTCAGAACTACAGGCACTGATGGCAGTGGAACCTTTCCTCAAGACAGAGTTTCTCTATGAACTAATCCTTCCTTCATGCCTAAGGTGGTTTCCAGTGTAGCTTTAAATCAAACCATCCACCTACCCACCTTCTTCCCCAATCCACAGAACAAAGGTGAGAGACTCCTGCATTCTTTGGACATTCACAGGCAGCTTTGTTACTACTTGGATAAAACTAAGACTTTCAGAAAAACTGACCAGCTCTTTGTATCCTATGTTACAGCTTCTCAAGGGAGGGCTATAGCCAAGCAAACCATTTCAAAATGGATAGGTCATTGCATACGGTTCTGTTACACCCATCATGGGAAACCAGTTCCTGCTACCATTAGATCCCACTCTACCAGGGCAACAGCTACCTCTACAGCCTTTCTCAGGGGGGTTCCTACCAAGGAAATTTTAGAAGCTGCAACTGTACACACCTTCACCAAACACTATCACTTGCCTCTTTACTCTAGGTCCAGGGCGGGCTTCGCCACTGCAGTTCTGCAGGGCCTTATTGCCTCCACTAACCCTCTATGATACCTCCCCCCTACCTTAGCTTTGGGATTCAACCCAAGTGTGATGACTGCAGCAGGGTAACACGATGAACATAGTACAGTTTTGTACCTACCATAAATGTAGATGTTCGAGTGTTCACCCTGCTGCAGTCCAGGTTACCCTCCCTCCATCCCCTCTGATCTGCTGGCTAATCTCTGCTATGCCTTACTGATGTATTTGCTTATAGCTGAAGGGATTTTGTGTTTGTGCAGTGTTCACACCGTTTGGTACTAATTCTGATCACCCTTTTGGGGGCACCTGACATCTGGGGCAAGAAAAACTGAAGTAAATGGCATTGGTTGCAATATATATACCCCTGGCGCACTGACATCAGGGATGGGGCAACAGCAACCGACGTCGGACCAAGACTTTGGAATTCCGGCCGACTGCGGGACCGCCTGACGACAGGATAACCCAAGTGTGATGACTGCAGCAGGGTGAACACTCGAACATCTACATTTATGGTAGGTACTAAACTGTACTTTTTCCATCAAGTTGTTAACACTGAAGCATCTATTGTGTTACAACTAAACACCTATTTATGTATATATTTATACATTTTACATGTTTAATTTGATTGCCACCTTAGTGATTAACATCTTTGGTACCCATAGACAGTTCTATTTACATTGTATGACAGGCTTTGGTTTGTTTTGTCCACAACTTTGGGGCATTCTGTTTTTTATGTTCAAGGTTTTTTACATTTAAGGTTTAATGGTGACTCACTGCCATTAAACCAATCAGGGAGAATGTTACACTTGTTTTAAAGTATTTAAAGGAGGGGCGTGTGTTTCAACATTGTCTGAAGAAGTCTTGGTATTGTCCGAGACAAAAAGCACTTAACGTTAATAAATAGTTTTAAGATAACTATAACTGTCCAGTGTGGTGGTCTGAGTTCATTCAGCTTGTACTCTGCACGCTTTGTTTTTCGTAAATTCTACAGTTTGTTTTTATTGTCTCATGGCTGAAGAACCAGTATCCACACACACTCCAAGTCAGAAGGAGGACGACACCCAAAATTTAAGGTCTTTGATCGAATTATTAGTTAATCAGGTTGACACACTCACGTTGAGACTGGATTCACTATCTACCAAATCTAACAATACAGTGCCGAACTTTTCCACGCCTCAAACATTTCCAGCAACGGATACAGGTTCCCTTGTGGGACCTAACTTACAAGAAGTTAACCGTTTGTGCTCAGCATCTAATCTGAATAAACGACCTGAAAGTAATGTCAGCAGATCCTATGAGCTTATTGAAGCTCCAAACATTGCCCAGTGGCTAGTAGAACCACTATCATTACAAAAGTTGACTAGCAGCAATAACGAGGAGCAACCGGCGAGAGGGGCAACTGACATTTCAACACAATTGAAGCTATTGGATCAAAAACTATTGAAACATAAGAAAACCCAGTTGGAAATTGACTATTTCAAAGAGTGTATTAGTGAAGGAATTGTACCGAAAGGTTTGCGTTCCTGGCAATATCCAAGTAGTTTGGAGGATGGTTCTGCCTTTCATCAAGACTTAGTCAAATTGTTCAATAAACATGGACTTGAACTGTTAGAATTAATGTGCAAGCATTATACCATTCAGTGTGAGGTGCTTATGGAGGAGGCTACGGGGTTGGATCAAGCACTGCACCAACACCTTGATTTTGGGAGATACAAATTTGATTATGAGCTTATTTTTGCAAGTATCAACTCACATATATTCAAAATAAAAGAAACTAAGTTAAAAAATTTGAACCAGGACCGGTTAGCGTATAGCAGCGGCCAGGTTTACCCTCCGCCCCCACCCTCCCAAGTCGTACTGTTCATTGGTCAAAAACCTGTTGGTGAGGCCAATCAAAGTCTGATGTCTGTATCTAAAGGAAACAACCACGTTCAAAACATGCCAGCATGGAAGCAAACGCATAATGCTCCCATGGAGGATGCAGGACCAGCTAGTTATGCTTCAGTGGTAACAGGGCCTGAATTACAACACAAACATAATCCAGGCGCACAGTCAAATTTTTGGACAGGAGCCTCGTATTACAATTTACGTCAACATCCACACAGAACGAACAACTTTAACAACAACTACTACAAGAGAGGGAAGAGATGCAGGTAACAGACCCTCTCCCAGTATTTAACAAGCCTAATATTTTGTTCAACACTAGTTTGGATTTTTAAATTTTTAACTTTACGGACATTGAAATTGAACCACCATTAGTGGAACTTTTAGCTAAGGGAAGTACGTTCGTGCCTGACACTAGAGCCGACTTTGTAAAAACAATCATATACTTTAAGCTTTTTACAAGGAAACTTAATTTGAACTTATTGTTTGATGACAGTCTTGCCAGTAGTAACGGTTTACATGTACATAGTACTTTTTTACATGTATTACACCGAGTGTTAACATTATCTGATACTATGTGTGAACTCGACTTGAGAAGTTCTTTACACCAAAAAGCTTTACAGGGCCACGATAGACCTAATATTACCCTCGAAGAAAGAGAGCTATTATGGTCCATTAGGGAAGCAGAGGTAAGGATTATGCAGCCTGATAAAGATGGAGTTGTGGTAATCATGAAACAGGAGGATTATGTAGACAGGATGTTGAGCATATTAGAGAGTGACACATACGAAGTAAAGTCTAGACATGAACTGAATACAGCTTACAATAGGATTCGTTCTTACTTGAACGACCTATTTATAGAAGGTAAAACTGATATTACATCCTTCAGTTATCTTACCATGCTGACTCCTAGGATTCCCAAATTATTTGGGATTCCCAAGATTCACAAATCCATCCATGACCCACCAATAAGACCCTTGGTCGATACTTTAAATAGCATCACATATCAGTGTGCAAAATTTGTGGACAGTATTCTCAAAAAATATGTAGTCAAGGAACCAGATATTTGTAAGAATTGGTGGTCATTTTTACAGTATATTAATGACCTTGAATTCGAGAATAGCCTTAACTTCCTCACTGTGGATGTTAAGGATTTGTATTCCTAAGGAATTGAGTGGGTAAACTTTATGCTGAGGAAGAGAGGTGCACCTTTACGGGAAATTTCCTTAGTTGATGAATTATTAAATATTGTTTTATATTGTCATTTTTTAATTTTTAACGACACCATTTTTCTGCAGAGGGTCGGTGTAGCCATGGGGTCGCCATGTGGTGCCAGCTTCGCTAATCTTGTCATGGCTTATTGGGAACAAAAGATCATCCAGAAGAATGAGTTTTTTACCAAACAAATGGTTTATTATGCACTGTTCTTGGATGATGTATTCAATCTGATCAAAGGTGGCGAGGCAGTAGCACTAGAAGTAGTAAAATTATTTAACTCCATGACCAGTTTTTTATCATTTACACACACATTTAGTACTGACAGAATTGCCTACTTTGACATTGACCTTTGGAAAGATTTAACCACTAATGCTTTCTGTGCTAAAATTGACAGAAAGGACACTTATTTCAACACTTTCCTCCACTACAGTAGCTGCCACCCAGTTTACCAAAAGAGATCTGTAGTGAAGAGTCAACTCGTGAGGGCTGCCCAAATGGTGTCTAGATTTTCTGACTTCCTAGAGGAATGTAACTCTCCCAAGAATATGTTTGTAGGTCGGGGGTATTCTAAACAGCTTGTAGATGATTTAATTAAGGAAGTTAGCACCAAGAGGGAATTCGGCACATACCAACCAATCCTAAATCAACTCCAAAGGAATGAGTTGACAACACAGGTAGTGGCATATTCCAACCAGAGGCCCCTTCACTCTGTAGTCTTTTTACCCCTTTTAGTACTGACAGTAATGTCATTTTATCCATACTTCAGAAAAACTGGGTGTTCATTTCTAATGACAATGAACTTAGGAACAAACTTCCTGAGACCCTTAAGATTGTGTGGAGGAGAGGCAAAAACTTGAAACATCTGTTAGAAGTTAATGGGATACACTTCCCAACCAGGAAGGGGTATGTTCCAATGCAGCATGTGTAACTTTTGCTCCCACATGAGAACAGGTGAACATTTTAGTTTAAGGGGCTCAAAATACAGAGTTAAACAAAAATGTAATTGCCAATCGAAAGCTGTGGTCTGTCTTGCCCAGTGCCAACAGTGCACAGCTTTTTATATAGGCAAAACGGACAGGAGGCTCTGTGAGCATGTATATGAACACCTATACCACATTAGGAAGGCACTTCCGCGGTGGTGCAGCGGTAGCGTTGTTGCCTCACAGCAAGAGGTTTTCTTGTTCGATTCTCTGCTTGGGTTGGGAGTGCCTTCTGTGTGGAGTCTGCATGTCCTCCCCGCGGTCAAGTGGGCGTTAGAAAGACATGCGTTGAATGGGCGTGCCTTCGTTGAAGGTTGGGTGTCGGGCTGGCCAACACGACACCATAAAAACCAACTGCCAGTGATTAGTGGACAAGTTCCGCTGTGGCGACCCCTAACCGGGAAAAGTCGAAAGACAAACAAACCACATTAGGAAGGCAAAAATGACCAATGCTTTAGCAAAACGTGTCTGAAAACCCCAACCATAAATTTCTGTTTAAGGCCATTGACTGTATAATTTCAGATGGGAGAGGGGGTCCCGAATCTGTACGTCTTGAAGTATTAGAACTTATGCAGCAAATACATACAGACACATGTTCATTCCCTGGTTTAAATGAAACCTGTACCATGAATTGTATTTTGAAACTTAGGAGTCTATTGAGATAATGAAAAATACATATATTTTAATGTTTCAAGCTTTCATGTTGTTTAGTTTAACCAAACAGATTTAATCTTTTATTAAGGAACTAGTGAATCCCAGTTATGTATCGATTAGGCAGAACCATGTGATTGTTAGTTGCATTGTAACAAGTTGAAGTATGTGTTTAGAAACAGTAATTATAGGTTTTCCATCAAGTTGTTAACACTGAAGCATCTATTGTGTTACAACTAAACACCTATTTATGTATATATTTATACATTTTACATGTTTAATTTGATTGCCACCTTAGTGATTAACATATTTGGTACCCATCGACAGTTCTATTTACATTGCATGACAGGCTTTGTTTTGTTTTGTCCACAACTTTGTGGAGTTCTGTTTTTTATGTTCAAGGTTTTTTTACATTTAAGGTTTAATGGTGACTCACTGCTATTAAACCAATCAGGGAGAATGTTACACTTGTTTTAAAGTATTTAAAGGAGGGGCGTGTGTTTCAACATTGTCTGAAGAAGTCTTGGTATTATCCGAGACGAAAAGCGCTTAACGTTAATAAATAGTTTTAAGATAACTAACTGTCCAGTGTGGTGGGCTGAGTTTTGTTCAGCTTGTACTCTGCTATTCAACTAGTACCAGAAGAGGAAAAGGGACTAGGTTTCTATTCCAGACTTTTCCTGGTACCCAGAAAAGACAAATCATGGCGTCCAGTTCTGGACCTGTCTAGTCTAAACACCTTTCTGGACATTCCAAAATTCAAGATGCTGATTCTTCACCAGTTACTTCGTATGCTAGGCAAGGATGCCTGGTTGGCAACTCTAGATTTAAGAGGCTTACCTGCATATCCCAATCAGGGAATCTTGCAGAAGATACCTACGCTTCAAAGCAGGCTACTTGCATTATCAGTTCTCTGCACTGCCCTTTGGCTTGTCTACTGCACCCAGGGTATTCACAAAGTGCCTGGCTCCAGTAATTGCATTTTGCAGGCAAAGAAATATTGAAATATATCCATACGTGGATGACTGTCTAATTCAGGCAGAAAACCAGGCCATTCTTCCAAAACATCTGGTCTTTGCAAAAAGGGTTCCAACTTGTCTAGGGTACACCATAAACAAAAAGAAATCACAACTGGAACCCTCTCAAAAAGTTACATTCCTGGGTGCAAGCTTGAATACAACTGCTCAGATGGCTTTCCTTACGCCAGAAAAGCAAATTCATTTGGTGAATTACTTCAAACAGGTGGCCACATAAATCCTGCTATCTGCAAGACAAATACAGCAAGCTTTGGGGTTCATGGCCTCCTGCATTTTTCTAATTCCATATGCAAGACTGCATATGAGGAAACTTCAGTGGTACTTAAAAGGTTTATGGAGTCAACATTGCCACAGCCTGGAAACAATGATTTCTATCATACCTTGCCTGTGCCTAGAGTTCCTATGGTGGGCAGACGCCTGCCACCAGAACAAGGGACTGCCATTCACACCACCCCCTGCCGTCCAAACCCTAACTACAGACGCATCAGATTATGCATGGGGGGCTCATCTGGCAGGGAAGTGCATTCAGGGCAAATGGAGCTCAAATCAAATGCACCTTCATGTCAGTCAAAAAGAAATGCTAGCTGTACAGAATGCACTGACAGCCTTCAAGCACTACCTTCAACCGGGACAACTAATGGTAAAGACGGACAACACCACGGTTATGTGGCACATAAACAAGCAAGTGGGTACACATTCCTACCCCCTCTGCAGACTGGCCATGGCATTGCGGAACATGGCCTTGAGCTATCAAGTACAACTACAAGCTCAATTCCTGCCAGGAAAGCTGAATATTCTGTCAGATGAACTAAGCAGAAATCTCATGGACCCACACGAATGGAAACTGGAACCATGGATTTTCAACATGTTGACATGCAAATGGGGGAGCCCAGACATAGATCTTTTTGCCTCACCCAAGAACTACCAGTTGGACAAATGTAGCCCAAGAACACTTCACAAAAAAGCCTGGAAAGTGGATGCTCTGTCCTTCAGTTGGAAAAACCTATCAGTGTATGCCTTTCCCCCTCTGCCTCTGCTCTCCAAAGTTCTATTAAAAGTCAAACAGGACAAACCAAACATGATTTTGATTGCTCCAGACTGGCCTCGCCAACTCTGATACCCACTCCTGCGCAGTTTGTCACAAATTTCAACATGGCACCTGCCTCAGACACCTTCCTTACTGTCTCAGCAGGAGAACCAAATTCTGCACCCTCCACTCCAAACATTGAATCTTGCAGCTTGGGTAATCATTTAATTTCCACCGTAGCACCCCTCAGCAAACCTGTGATGGATGTCATTTTGGAGGCGAGAAGACCTAGTACTAGAATATCTTATGCTGACAAATGGAAAAGATTCTGTGCCTGGAATCAATCTCAAGGGATGAGCACAGCAGCACCCAATTTACCTCAGATTTTGCAATACTTAACTGAGATGCTTCACAAGGGCCTGTCTTTTTCTTCAATAAAAATCCATGCCTCAGCCATTTCCACTCATTACAACACAGAATCCCCCTCTTCTCTCATCCTCTGCTAAAGCAGTATCTCAGAGGGGCCAAAAACTTGAGACCACCCAGGAGAGCTCCAACCCCTGCCTGGGAACTTAACTTTGCATTGGAGAAACTCACTCTACCTCCTTTCGAGCCAGCTGCTACTGCAGACTTAAAACTTCTTCACTGGAAAACAGCCTTCCTCTTAGCAATCACTTCAGCTAGAAGGATATCTGAATTACAGGCCATTATGGCAGTGGAGCCTTTCATCATCTTTCATGCAGACAAAGTGTCCCTCAGGACAAATCCATCCTTCATGCCCTAGGTGGTATCCATTGTGACTCTTAATCAGTCCATTCATTTGCCAACTTTCTTTCCCAATCCACAGAACAAGGGGGAGCGGATTCTGCATTCATTGGATGTACACAGACAACTTAGATTCTACTTGGACAGGACTAAATCTCGAAGAAAATCTGAACAAGTGCTGGTAGCATTTGCTGCAGGGGCAGAGGGGAAGGCTATTTCAAAACAAACAATTTCTAAATGGATAAGCCATTGCAATTATTTCTGCTATAAGCACCATGGAAAACCTATCCCCCAGGGAATCAGATCTCATTCCACCAGGACTGCATCTACTTCTACAGCCTTTCCCAGAGGTGTCCCTACCAGGGATATTCTCGTAGCTGCTACCTGGAGTTCAGTTCATACTTTCACCAAGCATTATCACTTACCAATTTTCTCTAAATCCAGAGCTGGCTTTGTCACTGCTGTTTTGCAGGGCCTTATAGCTGGTCCTAATGCTGTATAAATCCATCCTGCCAACCATAGCTTTGGGAATCTACCCAAATGTAATGACTGCAACAGTGAAACACGAAGAACATAGTACAGTTATGTACACTTACTATAAATGTATATGTTCGAGTGTATTCACTGTTGCAGTCCTGGTTACCCACCCTCCAGCCCCCTGTTTTTCCTCTTGCTGTACCTATACTTTCCTTTACTATGCTTAAAAGCCTTTTTGGTATATTTGCTTTTGTTTTGAGGTATAGTTTTGTGTTTGTAATTTTATATATATATATATATATATCTCCCCATTTGGGGGGCACCTGACATCTGGGGCAGGAAAAACTAAGGTAATGGCGTCAGCTTCGTGTTTTATACCCCTGACGTCATGGAAGAAGGGATAGCAATTGACGCATGACCCAAGACTTTGTTAATCAGGCCGACTGAAGGCAACCTGCTAGCAGATTACCCAAATTTAATGACTGCAACATTGAATACACTCTAACATCTACATTTATGGTAAGTGTACACAACTGTACTTTTCTCGCTCTCTGCTTCTACACAAACTGTCTGACCTCACCTTCTCCCAAGATACAGTTGTATTTTTTCCAGCTATCTCACTGACAGACATCAATCAGTAAGATGACACTCTGTTCATTCTACCCCCCCTTCCAGTAAGAATGGGTATCCCCCAAGGATCTGTTCTTGGACCACTACTTTTTAATATCTTCAGCAACTTACTCTATTCTTCCTGCCCACAGTCTACCTTGGTCTAAAATACTGATGACTCTATAGTCATCACCATTGCTAACTCCCCATCTGAACTTCTAATTGCTGCCCAGTCTTCCTTCAATACAGTTGAGACATGGCTCTCCAGTAATCCGCTCATCCTCAACCCAAGAAACAAAACTGTTATTCTTTTTCCCCAAAACAGTTAACCACATCAAATCTTCCTTCTCCATAATGTCCCTTAACAATACCCCTATCCAAGTCGACACCATCACTAAATTCCATGGCGTCACCATTGATGATCAGCTAAAACTTGACCTTCACATAAATAATTATATCAGGAAAAACCCATCAGAAACTAAGACTTCTGTATAGAAATAAACAATTCCTCATCCTTGAAGCTAGGATCAGTCTCACACATGCATATCTTCTACCTTGCCTAACTTATTGCTCACAAATACTTGCACACCTAAACTCAACTCTACTAGCAAAACTTGAATCAACCTATCACAAGATAGCAAGATTTGCAGCCCACCGAACCTATAAATTCCACCGTCTCTCCTTAAAACACTTAAATTGGCTTGAACTACCTCATCTTCCTCTTCTCTCCTAGCTCCAAACTATTTACTCCATTCTTTACCGGCCAGCCTACTGTCCAGCTCTAAGTTCTATCATCTCCCAATACTTTTCTACTAGGAACTTCAGGACCTCGACCTGAGATCTATTACTTTTCTGTAAATCCAAGTCCAAATCTGGGTGTAACATCTATAGCTACAACCCCTCTATAGCCTGGAAACAAACTCCCATTTGAAGCTGGATCCCTTATACATCCCAAACAATGTAAAACAGCCACAAAAGAGTACTTTAAAAGAGACTGGACCTGCCACTGTTCCCATTCTCCCTGAATACATCTATCATACAGACTAATTGTCCTTCTCTTCTCTCTTTACTTGTTCTCTCTCATCATTCTTCTATGTCCTTTTAAATTACCCCCCTTTCTTTCACTTTTCTATCTCTTCACTTTCTGTCCCTGCCCTTTATCTGTAAATTCCTTGCAACATAGTAGTACACTGCTGCTCATTTATTACTTAATAAATAGTCTAACTTATCATGAGACTTCTTATACTTCAGTCATAAAATTGTAACATAGTAATGCTGTCTGTTTCCCCTTGACTTGTGTCTTTCTGCCATTATGTACTACTGCATGTATTTTTAAATTACATTGAATTGTAAACTGTTTGTATCACTTGGAGCTTTTCTCCCTGGGCCTCTGCTGAAAAAGGGCTTTAGCTCAGTCAGACAATCACGGTCAACAAATGTAAAATAAATAAGAGTATAGCCAGTTGTTAATGAGATGTAACTTTAATACTTTTTTCAACTCTGTGAATGAAGTGATTGTAGTTATGTTACAGGGCAGAGCGTTCCAGATTTTGGATATATAATTAGAAAAGAGGGTGTCACCTGCTGAATTATTTGACTTGGTTACCGTCAGAGTAAATTTGTTAATGGAGCCAAGAGTTCTGTTGGTGTGGAGGTGAAGCAGGTTTTGTAATGCAGGGTTTTTTTCTGGTTGATGTAGGATTTTATGGGCCAGAGAGAGTTGTAATATAGGAGTTGAGGCAGTTCCAACCAGTTGAGCTGCTTCAAGGATGAGCAGTGATGAGATCTAAATGGAGAGTTATCTAACAGTTTTGTTGTAGCAGGAGTCAAGCTTAGCTAGGTCTGCTTTTCTAAGGTTGGTGAGAATAGGTGAGGCATAGAGGAAGGTAGAAATAAGGTGAGTTTGGGCTATAATAGCTTTTGTTTGTTGGGTAAGGTGTTGTCTATTTCTTTAGAGGGTACCTAGTTTTTTGAGGACTTTCTTGATGGTCTGGGAAATGCGAATATCAAATCTTAGATTATCAATCTCAATGCCCCAGTGTTTGATGTGATCAGTGGGAGAGAGAATGGTTTTCTTACTGGACATCATATTAAAGCTAGAGGTTGATGAGGTAGACGTAGTGGGTTTAAAGAGTAGTAGTTAGGTTTTTGCAGGGTTTAGTATGAGTTGTATACTGGATAGCCATATTTCAATAGAGAGGAAAGATTCCTGAGCTAATGTGTGAAGTTCCTGTAGTGAGGTAGCTGCGCATATTAATTGAGTCATCTGCGTATTGGATGACAGATGCATTGGGAGTGGAGGAATGGAGCTTATTGGTATAGAGGGTGAAAAGCAGAGGTCCTAAAATAAAACCCTGTGGGACACCCAGAGAAACTGGAAGA
Organism: Protopterus annectens; assembly: GCF_019279795.1. NCBI lineage: Eukaryota > Metazoa > Chordata > Ceratodontiformes > Protopteridae > Protopterus > Protopterus annectens. Next base: position 706,274,273 of record NC_056750.1, on the reverse strand, counting down.
AGGGGGGGGTTTCTTGTTTCCACAAAACTGCTTGTTGACATCTAGCTAGATAGCTTTAGAACCAGGCTATGGAGAGAAGCAAGAGTCTTGGTTCTGATAGTTCTTTAATAAGAATGTCATGTCTAACCATATTGAATGCCTTTGATAGGTCACGAAAGGTGGCAGAAACATATTTGCCATTATTTCTATGGGAGTTTACTGTATTGGAGAAGGACAATAAGGCAGTGGTGGTACTATGGTAGGGTTGAAGTCCGTGTTAGACAAGAGCTTGTGTGTGTGTAAGTAGTCAGTCATTTGGAAGTGTATGCACTTTTCAAGTATTTTTGCTAATGGGAATAGAATTGCTATAGGTCAGTAGTTTGTAAGCTCAGTGGAGTTACCCCCTTTATGTAGGGGGATTGTGTGTGATATTTTCCAGATTTCTGGGACAGTGGCTTCTGAAAGGGATATGTTAATTAGAATGGCTATAGGATAGGCTATTGCATCTGCAGCAGCTTTTAGGAATTCCCTTGGTAATTTATCAGTGGCCAGGGTATTGGGCTTAAGTTTTTGGAGGTAATTTTTATCCTATTTGTAGAGATTGGCTGGAAATGGAAGGAAGTATTTGTTGTGAGTAGTGCTGGGTTCAGTGGATGTTGAGTGTGTGTTGTTTTTTCTGTTGGTTGGCTAGGGTCAGTATTGTTTCAGTAAATAATTTATTAAATTGAGTGGGAATTCTGTCCGAGTTATTTATTAAGATGGGAGAGGGAGTACCTGTTCTGCTTGGTAGTAGTAGTATGTTAATGGCTGCCCAAATTTTTTGAGGACCTTATTATGTCTAGACAATTCTGATTCTGTATCATAGCTCAAAAAAATAATTTCCTCGGTTACACCAAGTTGCTAACCCGCCAAAGAATTTTTTTTCTCCGGTAGACAGCAAATGTTGGAGGTGTGATGGTGAAGAAAGAGGTAACTGGGAACATATTTTCTGGGAGTGTAATAAGTTGGCAGACTTTAAAGAGTACCTGCTGACTGCTATGTCAGAGGTACTGGCTGAGCAACTTGGTGTAACTGAGGAAATGATTTTATGGTGTTCATCGTGTTTCACTGTTGCAGTCATTACACTTGGGTTATCCTGCTGGCAGGCTACCCGCAGTCGGCCTGAATTCCAAAGTCCTGGTCCGGCATCAGTTGCTGTTGCCTCTTCCCTGACGTCAGGGCGCCAGGGGTATGAAAGATGCAGCCGACGCCATTTTCTTCAGTCTTTCTTGCCACGCGGTGCCCGAAGCAAAAGCAGTTCGCAAGTGCCAGTCGGCCGATTCCTGAGATTTTTTAAATCGAATTTCAAATCCGAAGTCTTCAATAAATCTAAGTACCCCGTTGGGGAAACTTTTTTCTTGCTCCAGACCGATGTCAGAAAAAGTTAACAATTGTATTTCTTGTAGGAAGCAAATACCTCATAAGGATTTTCATTCTTACTGTATTCCTTGCCTAGGCCCTGACCACGACGTTGCTAGCTGTCGGTTTTGCGCTAGATTTAACCAACGCACTATTAAGCATCAGTATGATTTTGCCTTTCATTACTTTGGCCGTAGGTTTAAGTATATAATGCCGTCAGAACAGCTGACGACTGGAGTTCATAGAAAGCGCAAGGAAAAGGACAGGCATCCGAGGTCCAAAACAGACGACGAGGACTCCGTTAAGCCAGTTGCCAGTTCTCAGTGAGGCGCTTTTGCAACCCCTGACACCCGCTACCTCAGAGCCACAGGCTGCTTCCGACTCCCACGTGGAGGCAACTAGGCCTCTGGATACTCTAGGTATTGGACACTTGGAAACTATTCCCTCAGATGGGTCCGGAGCCGCTGAGCAGGCATCGGCTTCTGAGGGTGTTTTCAGACCTACACAGTTATATGTCAAGCCATCCTCAGCTTCCAAGACAAAGAGTAAAACAGCTTTAAAGACAAACAAAGAAGTACAGCATTCTCCTGGACAGACTTCCATGCCTAAGAAACAGATGCTTAAAATGGCCAAGACCTAATTACTTTGATCAGGGGTTCCCATCCCCCTCCTGATAAGAGGCCTAGGCAAGACGCGGAATATGATTCTTCTGATCAGGTTTCCACTTCCTCTGACTCCTCTTCAGAACAGGGATACTCTGTTCCTCCCTATGAGGATTCTGATGCTGAAGAATTTATTCCTTCAGCCTCTCCTCCTGAGGATTATTCTTCTGGGGAAACCCTGCATACCATGAGGCAGCATTTTCACTGGGACAGCCAAGATTACTCAGAATCTAAGAAAAGGCTCAGAGACTTTCTTTTACTACCTCAGCACAGACCTCTTGCTATTCCACCTGTTCTAGACATTGTAGATGATGTATTTTCAGAGTCTGGCCTGTCTCCTGATTCTTTACCCCCTCACCTGTTAAGCCAGACAGGTACTACAGGGTTCCAGAGTCTCATAAATTTCTATATAAAAACCCTGCTGCTGACTCAGAAACTATATCTCAGGGTCCCAAAGGGGTCAAGGCTTCCACTGCAAAATACCATTTCCCCTCTGATAGGGATTCTAGAGCACTGGACAGATGGGGGGAAAAAGTTTACACCTCTGCTACCTTGGCTGTACGGGCTTTAAATTGTCAGTTTCATATGCTTAAATATCAACAGTACTTAATGTCACTGTTAAAACAGAAAATATTGACAAATTCTGAATGTTCTGAAAACAAGGAAATTGCATGATTTATTGCATGCAGCTGAACAAGTGGGAAAGCATACTTTGCAATGTGGTTTTGATTCACTGGAGGCCTCTTGCAGGGCCGCTGTTACAGGCTCTGTCATTAGAAGGCTTGCTTGGTTAAAGGAACAAGAATCTGCCTGATCATGTTAAAGCAAAATTATTGGATGCTCCATTACAGCATGATACTTTGTTTGGTGTTAAGGCAGAAGAGGTGTTAAAGAAAATGGAGGATAAAGCGAAATCTATGCAGACAGTAAAGGATTTCTTGCAGGTACAGCCACCCAGATTTAGCAGGAACTGGCCTTCTAAGAACTGGTCCTTTCCAGTGTCAGACAGGCCACAGAGAGGCAGATACAGATGCCCTAGAGGCAGACCCCAGCCCCAAGGCTCATACAGTCCTAAATGATGGGGTGCTTCTACCTCCAAAAGCAGAGAAGACAAATCACAGCCATATAGGAAACAGTCCCAATGACTTTCCTCTGCCAATTCCAAGCACCTATCTTTTGGCAGCACCCTTCAGGGGGGAAGCTAGCACTTTTTTCACAAAATTGGCACATGATCACCCAGGACAAATGGGTCTTGAATATAGTCTCTCAGGGCTACAGGTTCCACTTTCACACCCTTCCAAAGACAAAAGGTATGCCAGACCTGCCACACAATCAATGGGCAGAGGCGCAAAAGCAAGTTTCATCTCTCATGGACATGAGGGCTATTCAGCGAGTACCACAGCAAGAGCAGGGACAAGGATTTTACTCAAGACTTTTCTTGGTTCCCAGAAAGGACAAAGCCTGGAGACCAATACTGGACCTGTCTATTCTAAACACTTTTCTGGACGTTCCAAAATTCAAAATGTTGACGCTGCAGCAGCTTCTGCCCATGCTGGGCAAGAAGGCTTGTAACTTTGGACCTCAAAGAGGCATACCTGCATGTCCCAATCAGACAGTCTTGCAGAAGATACCTCAGATTCATAGCTGGCTCAATGCACTACCAATTATCTGCACTGCCCTTTGGCTTATCTGCTGCACCCAGGGTATTCACAAAATGCCTGGCACCAGTAACTGCATTTTGCAGACAAAGAGGAATTCAAATATATCCCTACTTGGACGACTGCCTTATTCAAGCAGAGAACAAAGACATTCTACTGAAGCATCTGGCGTTTGTAAAAATATTACTAATTTGCCTAGGGTACACAGTAAACGAAAAGAAATCAAAACTAGTACCCTCTCAAGAGATAATATTCTTGGGTGCAAGCTTAAATACAACTGCCCAGATGGCTTATCTCACGCCAGACAAACAAAAGCAACTGACTTCTTACTTCGAAAAGATGGCAACAAAGACCCAGTTATCTGCAAGAAAAATTCTGCAGGCTTTGGGCTTCATGGCATCCTGCATTCTGCTAATTCCATATGCAAGACTGCATATGAGGAAGCTACAATGGTATCTAAAAAGTGTTTGGACTCAACATGGCCACAGCCTGGGAACATTAGTTACCCTCATTCCCTGCCTGCAACAGGAGTTTCGATGGTGGGCACAGGCCTGTCACCATAACAAGGACAGCCATTCACTTTACCCACAGCCAGGCAGACACTAACAACAGATGCATCAGAGTATGCCTGGGGGGCCCACATGGCAGGAAAATGTATTCAGGGCACATGGCCCGCAAGCCAAATGCATCTTCATATCAATCAAAAAGAGATGCTAGCTGTACAGAATGCCCTGACAGCCTTCAAGGATCTACTCCATCCAGTGCAACTGCTGATAAAGATGGACAATACTACAGTCATGTAGTACATAAACAAGCAAGGAGGCACACATCCCTATCCCCTCTGCAGACAAACCATGACTTTGTGGAACACAGCATTGACTTATCAAGTGCACCTGCAAGCACAATTCCTGCCAGGAAAGACAAATACTCTGGCAGACGAACTAAGCAAAAACCTCATGGACCCTCACGAGAGGAAACTAGATCCACAAATCTTCAGCATGATAACAAGGAAATGGGGATGCCCAGACATAGATTTATTTGCCTCCCCTCACAACTGCCAACTACAGAGATTCTGCACAGGGACTTGTCACAAACAAGCATGGAAAGTGGATGCTCTATCATTCAGCTGGAAAGCCCTTACAGTATATGCCTTTCCTCCACTGCCTCTCCTCCCCAAGGTACTCCTAAAGGTCAGACAAGAGAAGCCAAAAATTATACTGATTGCCCCAGACTGGCCACAACAATACTGGTATCCAGCCTGGATGTTACCTCAAATTTCCTCATCTACTGACCCAACAAAACAATCAGATTCTGCACAGCCAACTCAGAACACTAAATCTGACTGCATGGCGGATAATATAACCACTCAGAACACACCCCTCTCTAAAGCAGTTATGGATGTTATATTGGAGGCCAGGAGGCCCAGCACCAGAAAATCTTAATGCAAAAAAATGGAAGAGATTCTGTGCTTGGAACCAGGCACAAGGAATTGACATGCTTGTACCAAATAGTCCTCAGATTTTACAATACCTAACTGAGATGCTGGACAAAGGCCTATCCTTCTCATCAATTAAGATCCATGCCTCTGCCATTTCAGCTCATTACAATACGGATCCACCTATTTTTTCACATCTACTCCTAAGGCAGTACCTCAGAGGGGCCAAAAACATTAGACCTCCAAGGAGAGCACCAATACCTACATGGGACCTCAATTTTGTCTTGGAAAAGCTCACACTGCCTCCTTTTGAGCCAGCCAATACAGCTGAGATAAAATTCTTATCATGGAAAACAGCTCTGCTCCTAGCAATAACTTCAGCAAGAAGCGTCTCAGAGTTACAGCCATTAATGGCTGTGGAACCTTTTATTATTTTCCATCCGGACAGGGTTTCTCTAAGGACAAACCCAACATTTATGCCTAAGGTAGTGTCCAGTGTGACTCTTAACCAAACCATTCATTTGCTTACCTTTTATCCATACCCACAGAACTGCATTTTTTGGACATACACAGACAGCTACGCTTCTACTTGGACAAAACTAAAGCTTTCAGAAAGACTGAGCAACTTTTAGTGGCATATGCTGCAGGATCACAAAGAAAGGCTATTTCAAAGCAGACCATTTCAAAATGGATAGGCCAGTGCATTCGTTTCTGCTATTCACAACATGGAAAATCAGTGCCTAAGGGCATTAGGCCACATTCAACCAGAGCAGCAGCCACTTCAGCAGCCTTCCTCAGAGGAGTACCAACCAAGGATATTTTGGAGGCTGCAACTTGGACTTCAGTGCACACTTTTACAAAGCACCACCACTTACCTCTTTACTCTAAATCCAGAGCAGGCTTTGCCACTGCAGTTCTGCAGGGCCTCATAGCCACTTCTAATTCTATTTAGGCCCAGCCACCCAACCTCAGCTTTGGGATTCAACCCAAGTGTAATGACTGCAACAGTGAAACACGATGAACATAGTACAGTTGTGTACCTACCATAAATGTAGATGTTTGAGTGTATTTACTGTTGCAGTCCAGGTTACCCTCCCACCATCCCCCTTTCATTGCTGGATTTATCTGTACTTCTCTATTCTATACAACCTATGTGGTGTATTTGCTTGTAGATGAAGGTAATGTTTATGTTAGTGCATGCTTTTTTATAAGCAGAATTTTTAGCCTACCCTTTTGGGGGCACCTGACATCTGGGGCAAGAAAAACTGAAGAAAATGGCGTTGGCTGCATCTTTTATACACCTGGTGCACTGACGTCAGGAAAGAGGTGACAGCAACCGACGCCGGACCAGGACTTTGGAATTCAGGCCTACTGCAGATAGCCTGCCAGCAGGATAACCCAAGTGTAATGACTGCAACAGTGAATACACTCGAACATCTAAATTTATGGTAGGTACACAACTGTACTTTTTTGAGCTATGATACAGAATAGGAATTGCATAGACGTAATAAGGCCTTGCTGAGTTTAATTATGGTGGCTGCCAGATAAGCAGTTGCTAGAAAATGGAAATCAAAGTCTAAACTAACTTTGCTAAAAGTAGCAAAGATAGTAACAGAGATAAAGCACCTGGAATTGGGATCTTTAGAAAAGGGTAGGCGCAAATTACATAGGAAAAAGTGGGACTTGTGAGATCAGTACATGCAATGGAGGAACGAGGTTTAAAAAGAAGGCAGAATTTGAATGAATAAGTGAGGTATAATGTTTGCAGCTACAGTTGTCGGCATGGTTTGTAATGTGTAATGTTTCCAGCTGAGATTGTCGGTGTGGTTTATTTATTTTTTTTTATAAATGTAAGATTATAAATATAAATTTATAAATATAAATGTAAGATTGAATATGTCATATGTGATAATTTCATAACGATGTTAATTGTTTAAACAAAAGCCGGATTCCTTCTCTAGGTCAAGAGTTCTTGGAACCTTATACTTCCTCCTTCCAGATTAGGAATATCCCCATAAACTGCTCCAGCAGTAGGACTGAATAAAGAGTAATTATGCAAGTCCTACCATAACAGTAGATGTTTGAAGTAGGACTTATACAAGTGTACTTTTTTTGTTACAAGTGGAATGCCCTCAACCTACTGCTATTCCATCTGTTCTTCCAGTTTTGGATGGTGTTTTTATTGCAGCCCGTAATGTGCCTGAAAACCTCCCTGCACCCCTAAAAAGGCAGCTAGATTTTATAAAGTTTCTTAGTCTTATATGTGTTAATTTTCAAAACCCAGATCTGACCCTTCACTGATTTCCTTGTCAAATCATTCTGCAGCTAAACATTTGGTAAATCTCTTACTTTCTGAGAAGGATGTGAAAGCTTTTGATAGATTTTGGTAAAGAGTGTATTCATCTGTCTTTCTTATTTTTAGGATTCTTAATTGTCAAGTTCACATGTTAATGGGTCTGTTATGAGAAGATTTATATGATCAAGTTTTCAAACATTTTGTAAAGCTGTAATTTTGAATTCTTTCTTTAATAACGGAGGTTGTATTTTGACCATGTTTTGCTGTGGTCCTGAAAAATGTGACGAGAGAAACTGATTCAGGGGATGACTCAAATTTTTTAGTCTTCTTTCTCCAGTTTGTTAAAGGTTTCATCCCTAATTCAGGATCCTTTTATTAAAAGCACAATAAGCAGTCTCAGCAAACTCTGGCAAGCAGATCTTCAAAAAACAATGGCAAAGAAGCTCCAAAAAGAAGGGAAGACTCCTGGAAACGGTGACAGCCCAACAAGTCTGTATGACTGTCTCCAAATCGTAACTCTTTTTCCCAGTCTGCAGTCATTTAACTCTTCTCCAAACATCTAGCTCTCTCTTTCTTTGGCAACAGATTATCTCAGACAAATGGGTTTTGCAAGTGATTCGTCAGGGTACAGATTATAATGGGAATCTCAATCTCCTTTTCAGGGAATTCCTCCTCATCCACATCTAACTCTTTATTTGTCCTGATATTCAGCACCTGCTGACTCAAGGGGTAATAAAACCTGTCCCTGTTTCTCTGACAAGAAAAGGTTTTTATTGCAGATTTCAGGTAACAGAGAAAGACGTTTCATGGAGATCTTTCCTCCCTCAATTAGTTTCTGAAAGTCCCAGAGTTCAAATTGCCACCCTTCACAATCTTTATCTCTAATTCTTTCCTTTCAGTTTTTCATTTGGTAACTCTGGATTTAAAGGATCTTATCATATTCATGTAGCTACAGATTTCAAGTATTTTTTAAGGTTTTCTGTGTCTGAATTACAGTTCTTTGCATTACCCTTTGTCTTATCTGCTGCACCAAGGATGTTCACAAAGTGTCTAGCACCAGTGATAGCCTATTGCAGATTGTACTATTTATTTTATTTATTTATTTATTTTATTTGACATTTGTTAACCAGGTTAGTCCAACTGGGATAAAGCCCTTTTTCAGTGGAAATCCAGGGAGAAAAGCTCCACAATAAACATTCATTAATTAGACATAAAGTAAATCAAAGATTTACAAAGACATAAACAATAGAATTTAACAGCACTGCTACTTTGAATAAATTTTGTAGCAAAAAATACAGATAGACCTTAAGTCTTAGAAAAGCTAAAAAAACAGTGCAAATAAAATTGGCTAAGAAAAGTATAATAAAAGAAAAAGAATGAAAGAATTTATAAGTTACAGAAAAGAAACAGTGAGGAGAGAAGGAGAGAGTGATATAGCTGTTATAGTGAGAACTATATTCTCATTTTTCTTTATTTAGATGAACTGCTTATCTTTGCAGAGTCTTTTAAGTGTTAGGAATTTCATACTTGGGTAAGAGATCTCCTTCGCAGACTCTTTTCCAAGAGAATGACTAAAGTCCTGTCTGACTCCTTCCCACAGGATTGTGTATTCGTGGGGTATCCCCCAGATACTTCAGTTCAAACATGTTTTCTTCCATAGGAAAAAGTAGATCTATAATTAGATATTTTTATGAGTTTTTCCACTCAGTCTAGGACATCAGCAAGAGGAATTTATCAAGATTCTCCTGATTCTTGTAACCAAACTCAACATGAGAAATACGACATGGTACCTGAAATTGGTATGGCCCCAACATCAACACTCGTCATTCCAAATTACAGTCCTGGGTTTTGTAAAAAAGGGAACTGCTTTTGTGAAGAGACAAGTTTTATCTGAATCCAGGTCTCCCATTATCTGTTCCTGCTCCAGTACAGTCTGTAACAACAGATTCCTCAGACTTTGCTTGGGGAGCTGTGTTTTGGGGGGATCTTCGTAGTAAAAAAGACAGACCAAAAGACACAAGCTTAAAAATAATTGGCAGTTGTAAATGTTTTTAGCCCTCTCAGTCATCTGTGGTCCCTAGGGCATGTACAAGTGATTACAGACAGCACCGCAGTGATGTGGTACATACACAAAAGCTCCAGATCATAACTTTTGCAGAGATTAGCCATGGTGGTCTGGGATATAGCAATTCATCATAATTTAATTCTAAAGGCACCATACATTGTCAGAGCAAAACATTGTGACATACAAACCGAGCAGGAAAAGGACAGATTCTCCTGAATGGAAATTGAATCAGGGTTTTTTCCAGGATTTGATCCAGCTGTGGGGGACACGTCATATAGATATGTGTTCACCTCCATTCACAACAAACTGACAAAATTCAGCTCTGGGACTCCTTGTAAGCAGGTCTGAAAAGCATATGAATTATTTTCTTTGAGGAGAATTATCCTGTATGCCTTTCCATCCTTTCCACTGATATCCAAGATTATTCTGATGATTTAGAAGGACTCTCCAAATGTCATTGTGGTGACGCTTTTCTGGCCCAGGCAGCAGCGGCTTTCCCTTCTTTTGGAAATGGCCAAGGGCAATTACCACAAGCTTCCTCACAGAATGGAACTATTCACACAAGCCAGGAATTGTTTATACACTCTGACTTGAAGCAACTTCAGCTAACTGCTTGGGTAATAGAGTTTTTGTCTTTTAGCCTCCTATATTCTGAGAACATGCAGCATGTATTAAAGGAGGCAAAGAAGCTTGCTACTAGGAATCCATATTTGCAAATGGAAAATATTTTCTAGTTGGGGCCATGTTAAGAATCAGGACCATTTAATAGTTTGTACTTCTTTAGTTTTACATTCTATAGTACTTGAGTTATCCTGTAGCCTTTCTTACTTGTGTGTCAAGGTTCATTTGTCGGCCATTTCAGCATGTCTGTTCATGGATCCAGCTCTTTTAATGCAGTCTCATGTGAAATATTTTTTTGAGTACCTGTCCACCTGGAAAAGTGGTGGCTCCTCCTTTGTATCTTAATTTTGTTTTGGAAAAAATTACTCTTGCTCAGTTTGAATCAGCTCATCAGGCTAATTTGAGGTTCTTAACATGGAAAACAGTGCTCCTGGTTACTTTGACGACTTCAAGAAGAGTGTCTGAGTTGCAATTTTGTTATTGTGGGGTCAGCCTTATCTAATTTTTCACAAAGTATAGGGTTTATGTGAAAATGAATTCATCATTTATGCCCAAAGTTATATCAAAGTGTCCTTTAAACCATGCTATCTCTCTGTCTTATTTTCAGAACCTGTGAAAATGAGGGAGAAAGGATTCTTTATTCTCGTCATGTCCACAGACAACTTGGAAACTAACTTATGTAAAAAATGCCCAATAGCAACCAGAATTAATTTTTTCTAGATTTTTGGAAACTAACTTGACAGAAAGAAATCCTGCAGAAATTCTGATAAATTATTCATAGCTAATGAAAGTAAAATCAAGGGCAACCAGTGTCAAAGCATACTATTTCCAAGTGGTTGTCCCTTGCTCTTTACTTTTGTTACTCCCACTGTAACAATTCAGTTCCAGGCAGGATCGAAGCACATTCTACTAGGACTTTAGATTCTTATGTGGCTTTATGGAAAGGGGTGGACTATTCTAGAAGCAGCAACGTGGTCCTGTATACTTTTGACAAACCACTACAGACTAGACTCCTTTTCCTGGTATATAACAGTCTTTGCTAGGCCCATTCTCCAGGGGCTTTTGGATCCTTATCCTTCCTTCTCCCAAACTTTTTTAAGTTATTGTTTTACCCATATAGCTAAAGCTACTGCAGCAGTGATCTAATGATGGATGTGGTACAATTCTGTAAGTAAATTTGCCATAGTAGTAGATGTTCAAATAGATACACTGCAGCAGTAGCTACTTCCTTCCATCCCCCTTGTTTTTGTGTAATGTTTGTTGCCAGAGTGAAGATATTGCTTTTATTTACCTAGTATTGGCCTCTTTCATATTTGCATGACAATTCTGAAGGGCTTGATGCACAGATGATTTTCTCCTGCTCTTCTGAGATGTCACTGTTTTGGCTGCATGGAAGGTGCTGTTGTGTTTTGGAAGCTTGACCGTCTGTTATGTCCTTTGCCGGATATAACTCATTTTGTTAACATTACTGCAGCAGTGACCTATTCTAGCAACTATTGCTATGGTAAGCTTGCTTACACAACTGTACTTAATGTATCTAAGGATGAAACGTGTCTTCAACAGTAACACTATATTTAAAAAAAAGGCATACTAAATTTCTAAAAGACAATGGAGTGCCAAGTAATCCTTGTTGGTACACTTGGAGATAACAGAACACTTTTCATAATCCATTCCACTAAAATGGATCTTCTCACTACTACCTAGATCCGTGCAGAGAATTTCACTGTGTTATGGAGTATAGTTAAGCACTAAACCTTAGAAACAAGTTAGAACTCAGATGAACAACCAGAGCCTATAGGGCAAAAACGTTCAACTTGAAAATGCAAAAAGCCCTTAAACAGTAACAAACTATGCCAAAACACTTAAACTGAACCAAATAAATAAAACACAAAATATTTGAGTGCTTTCATTCTATTTCCTTAAAGAACTTCATCAGAATAAAAACATTAAATCACATTAACAATTTATACATTCACAAAGTGTGACATCATAAATACATCACCCAATAAGCTCTTGGTAAAAAAACAAATCAATTACATCTTTAAAAATCATTAAAAAACATAAAAAAATCACATTCAAAGCATGTAAGCAAAAATATACTACTAAAGTTAAATACTTAAATATTTTAATAAACTCTTCACTGATATAGTTTAATTCAAACCTGGTGCTGTATCAGCATACAATAATACTTGCCATTTTAACTCTAAAAATTCTAAATAGTTGTTAAACTGACTAGTAAATGGCTTTGAATCAACTACCTGCACTACAGAAGAATAGAACTTCCTAAATTAGGAAAGACAGTACAATGTTTGGCAAGCGCATTGTTCGGGTGTTGGTTTTTTATGGCCGTAACGTTCACCAATCCTTGAACTAAACTTCCTAGTAGTCTTATCGTCATAAAAACTTGGACAACCACAACAAAAGGTCACATAAACTAAACCCTCAGTCTTACAATTGTATCTACCCTTGGCCTCAAAGGTGAAATCAATTTGCTCAAAACAATATTTGCTGCCAGAGTAAATAAACCTACAAAACTTAAAACAGTAGCATGGAAAGGTACGGTCCTTTATCACAACCACTATTAGAATCCTTCAAGTGCTCTAGTAAAATGTTTAAATTCCATATCCTTTTATAAATAAAATTGGGTTCTAAACCAGCAACCGGGCAAGATTTCAATTGCCTAAAATTGTTTTCCAATTACTTTTAATAATATTTTTAATCAAATCACCCTTAGTACTCATGGGAATAGGAAAGGGCAATTTTCTCTTATTATCATCACTACAATCCTGAGCCTTTGGTGTAAATCCAGATAAAAGAATAGTTGGAAATCTTGCATCTCTTAAATGTACAACTTTCCTAGAAATTTCGAGCAACCTCCCTTTAGGGTAACCCCTCTCTCAGAACAAATCAATTAATAACTTCACTTCTTGCAAAAATATAGTCATTTCACTAAAAATACGACTTAAACTAATGACCTGACCTCTGAAGATGTTGAACTTCATGAAGGTTGGGTGGTAGCTAGTAAAATGCAAATAGTTACTTGAAAGCACCTGTCCTAAAAAGTGGTACTTTAAAATTTCTTAGAAGCCAAGTCCATGGATAACAATATATATAAAAGGTTAGCATTGATACCAATGGATCCCACCTTAGATTTCAGCCAGCTAACACTGTTGTTTAATTCACAAACAAAGAGCTCAGAATCATCTTTGCTACCCTTCCAAATAAAAAAAAAATCATCTATATATCACCAATAAAAAGAAACATACTTAAAAGAAAGAAGGGTAACTAAAAAATATTTCTCCCACCAGCACATAACTAAATTAGCAATTGCTCCCATAGCTACATAAATACAGCACCAGGTTTGAATGAAGATGCATCGGTAAAGAGTTTATTAAACTATTTAAGTATTTAACTTTAGTTGTATATTCTTGTTTACATGTTTGAATATGATTTTTTTATTTTAATGATTTTTAAATGTGTAATTGATTTGGTTTTTACCAAAAGCATATTGGGTGATGTATTTAGTGTACAATGTTACATTTTGTGAATGCATAAAGTTAGTGTGATTTAATGTTTTTATTCTGATGAAGTTCGTTAAGTAAATAAAACAAAAACGCTGAAATAGTCTTTGTTTTATTTATTTGGTTCAGTTGAAGTGTTTTGTCACCGTTTGTTACTGGTTAAGATGACTACTGTGGATACAGGTTCTCAGATTTTTAAATCTAGTGTGCAGTTGCATTCTGCACAGTATGTTTGATTCAGCACCTGTCAGTACTATTATTCCTAGATACGGGTAAGTGGTACTGGTATGTGGAGTACAAAGTAATGTATTTTCTGTGAATGGCACACAGGAACAAATAGCACACAGTGGTATACTCTGCAGTGAAATGCTAGACATTTTCAGTCCCTGTGGGTGTACTGATGCACAGCTGAGAATAGTATGGGATAGCTATCATTTGCCTGCCTGTCTGTACAGCTGTTTCCTGTTATGCTGTCATATTATGCTTAACTAATATGTATAGAGTTCTCGTTCATGAGACATTTTGTTAGAGATAGGGTTATTATCATATTGTGGTAATGCAGGGTTCAGGTATGGTAAGAACTCATAGTGGTGGGAGCTTGGCAGCATTACTGTGTGGGTGTGGTAAAAGTCTGGTTATGGTATCAGGATTTCCTATTCCACAAAGAACTCCATTCACGCAAGTTTTTCATTTGTTTTATTTAATTTTTGGTTTTATACACAAGTTAAATGGGTAAGCCCACTGGAAGCAAGAGTTCTTTTTCAGGGGTACCCCTGGAGTATGTCTGGTTAAGTGACTTGTTCAGAGTTGCACTGTAGACAAATGGAAATGGACGGACTCGAACACTGTATCCCTTTGGTTTAGTAACCATTTTTTAAATAAATGCTGATGGTGTTGCTCAGTTGTGCAGTCGTGGTTCAAGTTCTGTAACTTACCCCTGTGAGACCAACCCATCTGCAGCAGTTGTACTGTTTCAGAGTCGCTTATGATTCTTGGATGGGGTGGTTATTTCCATGTGTACTCACTGCACAGAATATTATGGCTACAAAATAGGCAAAACTACATATTGCAACTAAGACAACAGTGTAGCGATACCACAAGACAGCTAAAAACAGCCAAAACTGTATCGCTGCAGTCAAAAAACCTGACTTTCATGCTCAATAACAAAAAAAGCAGTTTATTGAATAAAAATTAAGTGCTTTCATCCCAAATATGAAGGGACTTCATCAGAATAAACCACAACTTAAAAACATCACTTTTATATACACTTAATCAGCACAACAGTAATTATTTCTTAAAGTAAAAGTATCACAGCATTTTCAAACTGTCATATTTTAAACAACCATTAAAATAATTTTGTATCTTTCAGAAATAATCTAAACCCTAAAACCCAAACGTCAAACATATAAAAACAAAAAAATATGATATTCACTATTTAAAATACGATCTATTGACCAGAACTAGTTGTAAAGAAATAAATTCATTAAACCCAGGGTGAATAGAAAAAATGTAACCTTAGCTGCCATTTCAATTTAGCTTCAAGTTTGGATTTAAAGTCACCCACTTAGGATTTGGTTTAACTTTTCTAATATACCAGAACCAAAATTCTGAGGGCATTTCTGTGAATGCTTGAACAGAGCATTGTTCTCATTATGTTTACTTATCTGGTATATCCTGTTTTGGAGACATCTCTCCATCTTACCAACATAGTACGCCGGACACTGTAAACTACATATTGTGTTTTACCCCGCTGTGCGCCAATTTCTATGAATTGCATACTGCTTTGGCACTCCTTTCTGCTGCATACTAATCCTATTCTATGGTGCACTATATTCATAATATAGCTCCCCAATCAAAAGGCGGCCAAAATAAGTATTGAAAGGCTAACACACCTGTTTCACGGCACAAAATAAACTGGTTTATAATGTACATTAATTCTGAATCAAATTATTCTGAGTAGGAATGCCTAGGATGAGCGAAAGTATATTCCATAAGTGAGCTTTGGAATTTGGCTGATTGGGTTCATTTGGCTAAGCAAACTGGAAGGCAGTGATACAGGATGAAGAGAGTATTGCTGTTTTAAAAGCAGGCATCCCTGTTAAATTATGGAATGTGCCTTCCCTCGCCCATGTATTTTTTTTTTATTTATTTTTTATTTAACATTTGATCTGATGTTAATCTTCTTTCCATTCATCACTGATGGATTCAGTTCTAAGCCCTCAGAACCGAGTCGGCCTCTTTACCAAGCTCATGCCAGCCAAAAAACTCTCGAGCTAAGCCTCTACCCAGAATGCCCTTTTCCCTGTTACCTCAGATCTCGTTTGACGCATAGCCATAAAGCCGCGTTTCAGCCGAGTTCTCAGCTAAGTGGAACTTTATTTGATATTTCTGTAAAAATTTTTCTAAATACTTACATTTTATTGAGCGATTAGTATTTACAGAGTGTTTTCTTCTGTCTGATCCTATTTTTTCCTTCTCCCGCATTACCATTGGTAACATTTTAAGTACCATTGTTAGTACGGCCTTTCTCCCTTACCATTGCTGGTATTGTTTTTCCTGTCTCTTCTGTTGGCTTTAGTTTTCAGAAAAGTTTTCTGTTTCTTCTCTGTATTGATAATTGTGACTACCTTGAACGTTGTTTGACTAACTGGATTTTACTGTTGGCCTGTAGTGTCTCTTTCTAAACATGTCAGATAAGAAGGGTTCTTCAGGTTTTAAGCATTGTGCTTCTTGTAATGGCAAGTTACCTAATAGTGATTCTCACAATGACTGTGTGTAATGTTTGGGAGTGCCCCACCTTTTGGTGCAGCCTCCGTGTGACATTTGTCAGACTTTCTCTCAACACACTCTTAATGAGCGCAAGAATAAATTATTTCTGAAGGGGTTACTCAAGTCTCCCTTTTCAGAGGCCATTTCTGCAATGGAGGTCTCAACCCCTCCTCCTCAAGACAAAAAGAGGTCCCACTCGGTTCCCTCCTCACCATCGAGGGATCAGGGTAAGCCTGTAAAATCTAAGGTCCCAAAGTTGTCCTCTGAGCATAAATCTGCCTCTACGGCTCCGTCTTCCTTGGCTCCGAGCACCTCAAAATCTTTGATACCGGCGCCAGTTTTGGCACCGATCATAGACCTTACATCGCCTATTATGTCTTTGACACCTGTAGCCACCTCGGCTCAGGGCACACCTTAGACCGTTTAGGAACTGACTATTTCAGCTCAGTGCCATTTTTACACCGAATGCCATACTGACTTCTCTGGAATTGACTCCTCTACTTGAGCCCTCTATGCCGACAGACCTTGCACCATGGACCCGATACTTCCCTTCCATAGATCCCTTTCTGGGCCAAGTCTGAACACAATGTGGTGAGTCTTGTGGACCAGCTGTTGTTAGCTAGGGGGATACCCACACTTCCTAAGACCCATCCACCTCCAGGATTTGGGTTCACTTATCCACGGACTCCATCTTACACTCCTCCTTTGACCATTCTGGTTCCGAAGCCCTCTGCTCTGACATCCTTCTTGAAACCCACCACCTCAGCATCTACAGTGCATCTCACTCCGGCTCCGAGTCTACCCCTTTGGTCTTTGGTTCCTGCAGAACCAGTCCTTCCTCAATCTGGGGATTGGGGGACAGGTGATTTGACCTGTGGCATGGAGCCATCTTTATCCTCGGATCCATCCTTGGCGCCGATAGCCACGTCAGCAACAGTCCTGCTTGAGGCTCCACATGTGAGGGCGAGCTCACTGGAGTGGGTTGTGACCCCTGTCCCGAGGTTGTCTTTCTCAGTTCTGGGCTACCATCCCTCTTCAGGCGGGCCTGCCTTCCATGGGATGGAGAGGGCTCTTGCTTCTGGCAGCACTCCTCTGTTGGAACCGCAGTTTTTGCCCCCTGAGCTACAGCTGTCACAGACCACCTCCCCGGGGCATTGGGCAGAAAAGCCAGAGGACACCCCTGATGTCCTTCAAGGATGCATCTGCAGTCCTAACATATGCGTTGTCCTGCCTCAGGCAGCCCTTCGGTCGGCCGGATTCCAAAGTCTGGGTCTGGCCTCGGCTGATGTCGCACTTCACCCGACGTCATAGCTGCTGTGAATTGGGTATAAAGGCATCAGCCGACACCATTTTCCTCAGTCTTTCTTGCCGCGCGGTGCCCGAAGTAGAAGCTGTTCGCAAGTGCCGGTCGGTCAGATCCAGAGATTCTACTACCGAAGACTTCTAAAAAGCTAAGTACCCCGTTGGGGACTCTTTCTTGCCTCAGCCGATGTCAGAAAAAGTAAATAATTGTTTAACTTGTGGGAAACAAATACCTCATAAGGATTTTCACTCTTATTGCCTTCCTTGCTTAGGCCCAGACCACAACGTATCAGCTTGTCTAGCCTGTGCTTCCTTCAACCGACGGACACTTAGACGTCGGTCAGAGTTTGCAGAGGAGTTTTTTGGTCCCGCTTTTGCTTACAAAATGCCGTCGGAGACTCCGACTTCACAATTAGCTAAAAAGCGTAAGGAAAAGGACCGACACTCACGGTCCGTGGTTTTGGCTGAAACCACGGTTAAGCCAATCGCAAGTGTCTCAGTTTCGGCTGAAACCGAGTCCTCGGTTCTTCCTTCGGCCGAAAGCATGCCTCCGATAGCCGAGGCCTCACAGAGCATGGCTGAATCTGCTACTGAAATTTCCCCTGCTGTAGCAGGCATCCAGGACTTATCAGATACTATTCCTTTAGACATATCTACTCCTGCACGTGGACCTGCTAGGCCCCCTGCATCTATGTCTGTCAAGGCTTTTTCTAGGGCTAAAGCAGCTAAATCTTCTAAGGCCTTGCCTGCTAAAACCCCCTCACACAGGCCTACCTCTAGTTCCCAAATGCTCAGCCTGGCTGAGGATCTCATTTCTTTGATCAGGGGATCCCAACCTCACCCAGACAGGGCCTCTCAACCCCCTCCAGAGAAGAGGCCTAGGACAGAGCCCCTGGATCCTGTTTCTACAGACTATTCCTCGGATGATTCAGAAAACTCAGACCCTCCAGAAGGCCCATATTCTCCTTATGAGGATTCTGATGCAGAAGACTCCATTCCTTCTGCCTCTCCTCCTGAGGAATTTTCTTTTGGGGAAACCTTACATGCTATGAGAGAGCATTTTCAATGGCAGGGCCAGGATTTTTCAGATTCAAGGAAAAGGCTAAGGACCTTTTTACATTTACCACAGCATAGGCCTTTAGCCATTCCTCCAGTACTAACAGTTGTTGATGATGCATATAATGATGCCTGTACTGCCCCTGACTCTCTTCCTCCGGCCCCTGCCAAGCCCGACAGATATTACAGGGTCCCGGACACACACTTTCACTTGTATAAGGCTCCTATTGCAGATCCTGAAACCATTTCACAGGGCCCCAAAGCTGTAGCAGCTGCCTCTGCCAAAACCCTCCCTCTGAAAGAGAATCTAGAGCATTAGAGATGGGGTAAAAAAGTTTATACTTCTGCTACTCTTTCGGCCAGGGCCTTAAACTGTCAATTCCACATGATTCAGTATCAGGAATTTTTGTTAGACCAGCTAAATAAAAAACTGTCCTCTCCTGAACCTATAGACCGTAAGTCCCTTCAGGATTTGGTACATAACATTCAGCAGGTCAGTAATCATTCCTTAAAATGCGGCTATGATGCACTGGAGGCTTCCTTTAGATCAGCTATGACTGGAACAGTGATTAGAAGGCATGCCTGGTTAAAAGAGCAATCCTTACCAGACCATGTTAAGTCAAAGCTCCTAGATGCTCCTAAGGAGAAACAAAGTTTGTTTGGCTCCCCTGCACAGCAAGTGCTAAAGAAGGTGGAAGAAAAAGCAAAATCTGTCCAAACAGTCAAGGATTTCTTACAGGTCCAACCTCCGAGGTTTAGTAGAAATTGGCCTTCGAAGAATTGGTCCTTTCCAGACACCTCCAGAGCACAGAGAGGCAGAAATAGGCGCCCAAGAGGCAGAGGTCAATCCAGAGGTGCCTACAGGGGATGTCAGTGGCAGCCTAACAACCAGAGAAGTACTGCCACAGATTCAGCTACGACCACTTCCACAGGACAGACACAATGACTTGGCTCTGATACCGCCTACCAGGGAACAACTGGAAGCACCCTTGGGCGGAAAGCTAGCCTTATTTTCCGTAAACTGGCATTACATTACAGGAGACAAATGGATTTTACAGACAATAGACAAAGGCTACAGGTTTCACTTCCACACTCTACCAAAAAGAGAGGAATGCCAAACCTACCACCAAACCAAAAAACAAACGCTCTAGGACAAATCAACCACCTACTAAGGATGAGAGCTATAGAAAAGGTACCGCCTATGGAACAAGGACAAGGATTTTACTCCAGACTTTTCCTGGTACCAAGGAAAGAAAACCAATGGAGGCCTATTCTCGACCTGTCCGCTCTGAACACATATCTCATTGTTCCAAAATTCAAAATGCTGACCCTACAGCAACTTCTTCCCATGCTGGGCAAGGAGTCTTGGCTGGTGACTCTAGATCTCAAGGAGGCATACCTGCACGTCCCTATACGACCAGATTGCAGAAGATACCTCAGATTTCTTGCAGGATCAGAGCATTATCAATTCTCAGCATTGCCCTTTGGCTTATCTACTGTGCCCAGAGTATTCACGAAATGCCTGGCATCAGTAATTGCTCATTGCAGGCTTCAGGGAATTCAGATTTATCCATACCTGGACGACTGCCTAATACAAGCGGACAACAAAACCAAATTAACAAAAGATTTGGAAAAGGTTATACAACTGCTGCAAGCCCTGGGATACACAGTCAACATGAAAAAGTCAAGGCTGGTACCATCCCAAAGGATAACATTCTTGGGTGCAGAACTGGACACATCAAATCAGATGGCATTTCTCACAACAGAAAAACAAAAGCAACTACCACTCTATTTCATGGCATTAACAACACAGAACCAGCTTACAGCAAGGAAAGTCTTGCAAGCCCTGGGTTACATGGCATCCTGCATAATATTGATTCCGCATGCCAGGATGCATATGAGAAAGTTGCAATGGTACCTAAGGAATGTATGGTCTCAACACAAGCACAGTCTAGAAGCCCAGATTCCAATAATTCCATGCCTGAAACAAGAATTCCTGTGGTGGGCTCAGGCCTGTCAGTTAAACAGAGGACTGCCTTTCCACAAACCTCATCCAAGCCAGACTATCACCACGGACGCCTCAGACCTAGGCTGGGGGGCACACATGGTGGACAAGTGGATACAAGGCCTATGGACACAAGACCAGCTGAACCTACACATAAATCAAAAAGAGATGCTGGCAGTGAAACAAGCACTCCAGACATTCAGACCTTTTCTTCAACAGGGTCATTTGCTGATAAGGACGGACAACACCACAGTCATGTGGTATATCAACAAACAGGGAGGCACACACTCATATCCTCTATGCCGGATGGCAATGGACCTGTGGAATGTGGCCCTGAACCTCAACATTCAACTCCAGGCCAAATTTGTGCCAGGAAAAGAAAATTCACTAGCAGACACCTTAAGCAGAACTACCACGGATGCCCACGAATGGATGCTGCATCCAGACATCTTCAAAACCATTACAAAGAAATGGGGACTACCAGAAATAGACCTGTTCGCATCCCCACACAACCAACAATTGAGGAAATTCTGCACAAGGACATGCCACCCACTTGCTTGGAAGGTGGACTCCCTATCCTTCAGTTGGGAAAACCTGACAGCATATGCATTCCCACCTCTTCCTTTGATGCACAAAGTGCTACTGAAGATCAAAGAAGATCACCCAAGGATAATCCTGATAGCTCCAGACTGGCCGAGGCAGCATTGATACCCGCTACTGAGGAGTATGTCTCGGACACACGCATGGCCTCTACCTCTATGTCCTTTACTTCTAACACAGAACAACTACAGGATCCTACATCCAAACTTGAAAACACTACAGCTAGCTGCTTGGAATATTACATAAAACAAAATAACCCAGTTTATCTCAGAGGGTTAAAGACATTATCCTGGAGGTTCGCAGACCCTCCACTCGGAAGACTTATTCAGCCAAATGGAAAAGATAACTCATTTGAAGTGCAGCAAAAGGAGAAAATGTATCATTAGCAAACATAGCTAACATCCTGGAATACTTAT
This sequence comes from Protopterus annectens, assembly GCF_019279795.1. Taxonomy (NCBI): domain Eukaryota; kingdom Metazoa; phylum Chordata; order Ceratodontiformes; family Protopteridae; genus Protopterus; species Protopterus annectens. Next base: position 706,252,490 of record NC_056750.1, on the reverse strand, counting down.
CAGAACTTTTCCACAATGGCCTGTCTTACTCCTCCATTAAGATTCATGCATCAGCAATTTCAGCAGAATACAACATGGATCCTCCAGTCTTCTCTCATCCTCTACTCAGGCAGTTTCTGAGAGGAATTAAAAATGTAAAGCCTCCAAGGAAGCCACCTTTGCCTACATGGGACCTTAACTTTGTGCTGGAAAAGTTAACACTTCCCCCTTTTGAACCAGCAGCAACAGCAGAATTACAGTTCTTATCCTGGAAAACTGCTTTCCTGCTTGCAATCACTTCAGCAAGAAGGATTTCTGAATTACAGGCATTAATGGCAGTACAGCCCTTCCTTATCTTCCATCAGGATAGAGTGTCCTTGAGAACTAACCCTACTTTTATGCCAAAAGTGGTCTCCAGAGTATCATTGAACCAAGCAATCCACCTACCAACATTCTTCCCCAACCCACAGAACAAGGGGGAAAGACTACTACATACCTTGGATGTGCACAGGCAATTACGCTACTATCTGGACAGAACTAAGACCAACAGAAAAACTGACCAGCTTCTGGTAGCATATGCAACAGGAATGGAAGGAAAAGCAATTTCAAAACAGAGAATCTCAAAATGGATAGGAAATTGCATTAGATTTTGTTACTCTTTTCATGGAAATCAATCTTTTGCACATACATAACATGTTTACAGGATACATCTGATGCATAGCTTTTAGAATTTATACTTATACTTATATTTACATGAGAAGTACACACAAGAGTTTTATAGGACATATTGTTTTATCAAGTGTCATTGTTGTTTAATAACTTTTTAAAATTTCTGACTGTTTAACTTTGTCCACTTAGAATTTCTATTTGTTTGACTTTGCTTTTTGCTATAAGTTGCAGTATCTACTAGTGCACTGTCTTTTTTAATTGAATGATTTTAAACACATGCTTGCATTTAGAATAATTAGATTAATTAATTGAATGATTATTTTAGGACTGCCTATATATACATTTGAATTTTAAACAGTTAGTTGTAAGGATCTGAAGAAGCGTGTCTAAGCACGTGAAAGCTTGTCTGTTTATATTAAATACTTCTTCCATTTATTGTGGTGGTCAGCTTCCAATTTGTTTCTACATATTTGCTCTATTGGTTTTTGGAGCAGACCTTTGGGCTACAGCGACTGTGTGTTCTCGGATTTACCTTCATTTGTTTCGAGTCGCCTAGCCACACGATGGATAACCCTTCGATAGAACTTGATTTTGCACCAGAGAAAACGGACCAGAGGAGGAGGTGGGAAACTGTTATGGATATACGTGATAATCCCTTCCTTGCGATGGAACTTTTTGTCACTGGTCCTAATGTTGAAGCTACTAATAGTGACAATTTGCATGAATTCAACGTGAGTATAAAGGAGCTAGAGAATATGTTGTACAAGCTTCAAAGACTTACTTGGCAAAGGAGACACTTAGAAGCATGCTTGCACTTTAAAATAGTGCCGAGAGGGATGAGAGTCCTTTGCATGCCCACCTATGGCGATAGCCATCCGGACTTACTCAAGAGGTGGCAGCAGTTGAATTTAGAACTTAGCTATAATTATATCAAACTACTGCTGGACTATTTTTCTCCTGTAGAGAAGGAATTGAGTACTAAAGCTGAAGTGTTGTATAATACTACACATGAGAAATTTAAAGGGGCCATGTACATGCAACGTATAGAGTCCCTACTCAATCAAACGTGCTCCTATGGGGAGCGTTTGCAACAGACTAAAATGCGCAAACTTCAACGAGACTACTTTGATTTCACGAACAGTCAAGTCTTTTTATGGCCAAGGAGTAGAAATGTCAGGGAGACTGGGCTTGCGATCAATACTGACACTGATGTTTTTAATACCGAAGCATCTGCTTCCACTACCAGTCAAAGGGACACTACTGCTTTAAATGACGTGCCTATAACACAAGGGGTGATGATGTCATCAGCGAGAGCCTCTACTACCCCTACAATGGATACTGACTGCACGCCACCGCCGAACCAGCTAGCTCTACCACGCTCTATTACGAATAACACGGGCGCTAAACCGAAGATAGCACAGACCCATATTGAACGTTTTTTACCCCTTCCAGTACAGAGCCAACACGGAACGAGAGGGAGGTCCGACAGCAGAGACAGATTCAAGAGGAAGCTATCGGGAGAACAACAGGGTCGGAGAGGTCGATGGAGGAATGGAGAAACTTAACAGTTAATTTATCCAGGTACATTTTGACACCCTTGGACTATGAGCTTTTGAACAAAGGTTTGAGCTACATACCAGCTCAAGTTAGCAATTTATCTGAAGTTTTAAAGGATTTGAGACTTTTTTTACGGAATGTATCTTTGAAACTGTTATTCAACAACAAAAAGGTTTCAAATGATGTTCCTGATCAAACTAGTGATGTATGTTTTAGAAAAAAGAGCACTTTTACACATACTTTAACTGCTGTAGCTGAATGCTTTTTGAAAATCTGTGAAGATGATTTATACAAATATTTTTATGATTTTAAACATAGTGCCTTGTTCTTCAATACACACACTACTGAATGGGATAGGATTTATTCTCTGAAACGCAATAATGATTTGGTGATTAAATCAGCAGACAAGGGAGGGGCAATAGTTTTGTTAGATACCAATGTATACATAGATGCTATGCTTACACTTTTGAACGAGACCTCCACCTACAAACCCATTAACCACTTAGAACTCACTAAAATTATTTATAAAGTACATCAAGAACTTTATGAATACTTAATGTGTAGGCAGATAGATTATGATTTGTATCAATACTTTTTCATTGAAAAACCTCGGACACCATACATAAAAGGTCTACCGAAAATACACAAGAGCCTGTACCCACCCCCAATGAGACCTATAGTAGTGGGACAAGGCTGGGTCACTGAGACACTGTCAGTCTTTTTAGAGAAGAAACTTAGACCCTTGGTTAGTGAGACTACATCCATTTTGAAGGATACCTATGAGTTGCTTGAGTGTATAAGCAAATACTCCCATGCAAATATGGATGAACTGCTGTTTGTGACTTTGGACGTAAAAAACTTGTTCACTGCCATACCCAACGATTTTGGCTTAGAAGCTCTGAGGAACATCATAAACCAGAGCCAGAAGTTCAACACTAATGAAGAAGGGCTGTTATGTGATATTATGGAACTAGTTTTGACTAACAATGTGTTTAAATTCAGGGACCAGTTGTATTTGCAGCAGTGGGGGGTAGCCATGGGCACCCCAATTTAGTGATGATGTATTGGGAGCAGAGGTTCTTATTTAAACATGATAGCTTTAAGAAGGTGAGCCTTTACAAACGGTTTGTGGATGACGTTCTTTTATTTTGGCATGGAAGTACACTTGAGCTTCTCACCTTCATAGAACAGTTAGAATCTACTACTGATTTTCTGAGTTTTACAACAAGTCATGATACACATAGCATAGATTTTTTAGATGTGAAGCTATATAAGAATACAGATCACAAGATTGAGACAACTATTTACAGAAAGGGATGCTGGAGAAACACCTTACTTCAGTTTAACAGTATGCATCCTAGATACGTATTTGACAGCATATTGAAGAGCCAATTCATTAGAATCAAGAGGCTATGTCACAATAGTGCTGAACTTATTGAACAGAGTAATTTTTTAGAACAGTGTTTTTTGAACAGAGGCTATGATGAAGAGAAGGTCAAGAAGGTCAAGAACCAGATTATATTTAATGAACAGACAACTCCTAATGGAAATCATAGCAGAATGTCTGGACATCATGGCAAGAAGTCTTTTGATAATTCAAGAGTCAGAATTAATCTCAGATATACTAATGATATCCATCATATTAAAGACATAATTCTTAGTAATTGGCACATCCTTTTGACTGATCAACGGTTAGCAGCACTAGTGGGCCCCACACCATCTTATACATTTCGTAATAGCAAGAACCTCAGTAGGCTTTTATGTATAGAGTCGAACATGGTCAGCAAGGACATAAGCATTAATAAGAACATGAGGAAAGGAACCTTCTCTTGCAATAAGTGCAGTATATGCACTTTGATCACCACAGTTCAAGAATTTGAGCATCCAATTTTGAACTATAGGTTTGAACCTCATCAAACTGCCACATGTGAAAGTAAGAATCTTATTTACTTGGCTACCTGCCAGAGATGCACAGCGTTCTATGTAGGAATGACTACTAGAACCTTGAGAGAGAGGGTGCTGGAACATACTTTAGACATTAAAAAGGTTGATACTAAGAATGCTCTAGCCAAACACATCTCCAAAAACTCAACACATTCATTTGTATTTAGAGTTTTACAAACAGTTCTACCTAATTCCAGAGATGGAGATAATTTTAATGATTTAGAATTAGTAGAACTCTCTTGGATTTTTAAACTCAAAGCTCACTATGAACCAGGGCTAAATCAATATGTCAGCATTAGGGCTCCTCTGAAAGGACGCAGTGCCAAGTGACTTCTCAATAACATTTGATGTTGAATATTGAGTATATAGGTACATCATCTATGTTTTTCATTGTAGGAAATGTTCATATGTAGATTTTGGCAAGCATTTCACAGATTGTTCTTATACACATCCTAGACACATACATAGTGTTCAGGTCAGAGAGGCTCATTTGTCTCATATGTTTAGCTAAGACATTTTAGTCAGATATAGTTTGATCCATTCCCTTGCTATGTATTCATAGGTTAGAAATATACATGTTTATATTTTTACTAATATATATTTTTAATGACATATACTTATTATGCCATTTTCAACCATACAGAGTTTGACTTCGCCTATGAGGTTTGATCCTGTACATGAGATTAAGTTATCTTGGTTTAGTTGCTTTGAAGAAATCATTGCACTGATATTCATAGTGTTTATTTGACATTACTGCTTAACAACAAGTGAGTTATATAGATGGATCTATTTTTATCTTTATTAATATTTATTTGCCTACATATTTATTCATCCACAGTTGTATCTTTATACATATTTATATTTATCTATATAATAGTTTATATCAATTAACATATTTATATTTACATATTTATATATTTTTACACTGACTTATATTTATATACAGACTCACCTTTATATTTATACTTATATTTTATGCCTTCATTACCATTGATGGTTTATTTAATAAGTGTTAGATTTCATCAAATGTAATAACATCCTACCCATGTTTTAGAGAACCAGATATCATAATATCTATTTTATTCAATATCAATACTTTTGCACATACATAACATGTTTACAGGATACATCTGATGCATAGCTTTTAGAATTTATACTTATATTTACATGAGAAGTACACACAAGAGTTTTATAGGACATATTGTTTTATCAAGTGTCATTGTTGTTTAATAACTTTTTAAAATTTCTGACTGTTTAACTTTGTCCACTTAGAATTTCTATTTGTTTGACTTTGCTTTTTGCTATAAGTTGCAGTATCTACTAGTGCACTGTCTTTTTTAATTGAATGATTTTAAACACATGCTTGCATTTAGAATAATTAGATTAATTAATTGAATGATTATTTTAGGACTGCCTATATATACATTTGAATTTTAAACAGTTAGTTGTAAGGATCTGAAGAAGCGTGTCTAAGCACACGTGAAAGCGCTTGTCTGTTTATATTAAATACTTCTTCCATTTATTGTGGTGGTCAGCTTCCAATTTGTTTCTACACACTCTTTTCATGGAAAGACAACTCCAGAAAACATCAGACCTCACTCCACAAGGGCTACAGCCATTACTACAGCTTTCCTACGAGGAGTGGCTACCAAAGACATTTTAGAAGCTGCTACTTGGAGCTCCGTGCATACATTTGCCAAGCATTATAATCTAACTTTATACTACAGATCCCGAGCAGGTTTTGCAACTGCTGTTTTGCAAGGGATCTTAACTACACCATCATTATCTTAGTGCCTCCTCCCCCAGTTTGGCTATGGTATTCTACCCATATGTTAGGACTGCAGATGCATCCTTGAAGGACATAGTACAGTTTTGTACCTACCATAAATGTAGATGTCCGAGAGGTATGCATCTGCAATCAGGATTACCCACCCTCCTTCCCCTCTGTGGTACTCCTAGGGTATTTGCCCATCTTGTAGCTAGCTGGGGGAATCTATTATGGTGTATTTGTTTGTATATATGTATATACATGCTTATATTGTTTACTCTCTACTGTTTGGAATCATTTGCATTTATCCAAATTTAGCCTTCCTAGAGGGCACCAGGCATCTGGGGCAAGAAACACTGAGGAAAATGGCGTTGGCTGATGCCTTTATACCCAATTCACAGCAGCTATGACGTCGGGTGAAGTGCGACATCAGCCGAGGCCAGACCCAGACTTTGGAATCTGGCCGACCGAAGGGCTGCCTGAGGCAGGACAACCCATATGTTAGGACTGCAGATGCATACCTCTTGGACATCTACATTTATGGTAGGTACAAAACTGTACTTTCAGGGTACCCACTCTTCCGAGTCCTACTCAGAGACCTCCACTGAGGAGCCCCCTCAGAAGAGGACATGCAGGAGGAAGCATGTGGACTCACCCGAGGAGTCCTTAACTGAAGACATGGATTACGATGCTGGTGAAGGGTCTCCTCGGTCACCTCCTGATGATGTCTCCTTCAGAGACGTCCTGGAATTACTTAAGCAGACAGGTGACTGGAAGCCCTCCAACCCTTCATCTGAGGAGTCCATGTTCCTGCAGGCTTTCCATGTCTGGCCTTCTACCTCTTCGGTGACATCGCCTGCCAACGAACTCATCCAGCTCGTCGTGCAGTGCGCTTGGAAGAACCCTGATTCCATTGAGGCGATCCCTCGGAGACAAGAAAAAAAATTTCCCCTCCCGAGGAGAACCCCCATTGGTCCATAGGGTTACTAGTCAATGCTATGGTGGTGGCGGCAGCCACGAAGAAGGACTTGGCTGAGGAAAGTCCCACTGTCCATCCACCCAACAGGGAGTCCCGGGCAGTAGACAAACTTGAGAAGTGTGTTTTTTGCATCAGGGACCTTTGCCATATGGTTCCTGAACTATTTGTCACATTTTACGAGGCTCCAGAAGGACTTGATCTCCGAACTCTCTGGGACACTCGCAGGGCAGTTGTCTGACGAGGTCAGGGACAAAGTGGTCTCACAGCTCGTAACACTGGAATCAATATCCAACTCGTCCATGAGGTTGCTTTCACATGCGACCGAAGGGGCGGCTAGATAGAACAGCGGGTTCAGGCATCATCATGAGGTGTCATGCCTGGATGCGCATTTGTGACCTCACGGACCCTTAAGTCTTCCTTTTTGAATGCTCCTATTGAAGCTTTGTCCCTTTTTGGCTCCAAAGTAAAGGACACGCTAGCCAGGTGCGAGCAAGATGGAAAGACCTTGTCTGCCATAGGCTTACATTTTTCCAATCCTCAATGTACCTTCTCCAGGAATCAAAGGAGTAAAAAATGTGGCACAAAAAATGTCAGGGCCCTTTCCGTGCTGCACATGGTGATGATACCCCCAGGGCAGAGGGGGTAACAATTCTGGAAGACGCCCCTACAGAGGCAGAGGGGATCCTCGTAACCAAGGCTCCAGAGACTGCTTCACTGGACAGCCTTATCAGTGCTCCTGAGGAGCAACCCAGTTGCTTACCTCTGAAAATGGGGGGCATTTCTCTCTGCACCAAGCTGCCTGGCAATCCATTACCATGATCGTTGGGTGCAGAGTATCATTACCAGAGGTTACACCATTCACCTTTCTTGTCAGCCAAACCTTCCAAGAAAACTTCCCAACATTCCACCCAGTCAAAGGGAAGAAGCAGCTTCAGAAATAATAAAGCTATTTCAAAAAAGTGTCATCCAACCAGTCCCACCAGACCAACATGGATTCTACTCAAGAATCTTTTTGGTGCCAAAAAAGACAGGGGACTGGAGACCCATTTTGGATCTCAGCAGCTTAAACAAGTCTGTCACCCAAACCAAGTTCCGGCTGGTCACAGTTCAGTCCATTCTCCCTTTTTTAAGGGAAGGTGATTGGATGTGCTCGATAGATCTCCGGGATGGGTATTATCACATCAAAATTGACAAATGCTCCAGGAGTCTGCTTTGCATCTGTCTAGGGACCAGTTATCATCAATTTCGCTCCCTGCCATTTGGTCTCTCTACAGCCCCCAGTGTGTTCACGAAATTTATGGCAGTGGTCACAGCTCACTTGAGACTACAAGGATTCTGGGTGTTTCCATATCTGGATGACTGGCTCGTCACCACCCCCACCAAGCACTTTCTGATAACAGCACTGCATTATACTCTCTCCCTGGCAAAATTGTTGGAAATAACGATACATTGGGAGAAGTCACACCTTAATTCTACACAACAAATAGAGTTTATTGGAGCAGTGTTCAGTACTCAGTCCTGTCTAGTATCTCTCCCAATTCACAGACTCCACCATTTGAGGCTTCAGCTCTGAGTGATACTCTCCCAAACAAAAACCTCAGCAAGAGAACTTCTCCAAGCCCTAAGCTCTATGGCAGCTTCAATCCCGATAGTGACTCTAGCGAAGCTACATATGCGGATCCTGCAGTGACTCCTCCTTTGTCATTGGCTCCCAAACTATCACCCCCTCCATTACCTGATTAGAATAACCAACTTCTGCAAACAGAACCTCCATTGGTGGTTGAGGCCAGATGTAGAATTTTGGAGTTGCCCATTTCAGTCCCCTCAGCCCAGAGACATCGTGACCATGGATGCTTCCCTGATCGGGTGGCGCATGTCCAGGGGAAGACAGTCCAAGGCAAATGGCTCACATCAGTGACCCACATGCATATCAGTGTTCTGGAACTGAGAGCTGTGCTGTTAGTGTTGCAGGCCTTTCATTTGGCTCTCCCTTCCAAGACAATTGCGATTCAGTCAGACGATATGTCAGTGGTCTGGTATATCAACAAACAAGGAGGAACCAAGTCCTACCTCTTATGTCAAGAAGCCATGAGAATTTGGCAGTGGACGATAGCTTCCAACTGCTTTCTGATAGCACCGCATATCCCGAGCAGCTCCAACGTGATTGCGGACAAATTGAGCAGATGCATCCTCATGCCTCACAAGTGGTCTCCCAACCCCGAGGTGGCGACAGAAATCTTCAGCCACTGGGGCCAGCCTTGCTGCGACCTCTTCGCCTCCCCAGTGAGCAACAAGTGCAGCAGCTGTTTCACCCTACTTCCCCCAGAGAGGGGAGTCACTGAAGGATGCTCTAATCCACGACTGGCCCACAGGACTTCATTACGCCTATCCTCCCATTCCCTTGATTCCTCAGTTTTTAAAGAAAGCTCTTCGATTGAGATGCAAGGTGATCCTCATAGCTCCCTTCTGGTCTTGACAAGTTTGGTTCCCCTTTCTTTGGCCTCACCTAATATACCTGCTATGGATTCTGGACCCTCTACCAAATCTGATTACTCACCCCCAAGGGCTGAGTCACCCAAATCTGTCCAGTCTCAAGCTGACTGCTTGGTTTTTCCACTTCCATTAATTGCCAGGCAAGCTAATCTCTCCTCGCCTGTTCGAGACATCATTCTGGCCTCTCATAAACCATCCACAAGAAAACTATATCAGAATAAATGGAAAAGGTTCTCCACCTTGCCCCGAGGATAACATGCTAAACCCTTATTCGGCTCCAGTAACTGCGGTCCTTCAATACCCGGCTAAGTTTTTTGATAATGGAGCCTCTGCGTTTACTGTACGAGTACACCTAGTGGCAATTTCTAATTTTCATAATGGTATAGGTGGCATTCCTCTTATCTCTTTATGCTTTTGCAAGGCCTTCCTCAAAGGAGCATCTCACATCAGGTCTCCTGTCAGACAGCCTTTGGAACCATGGGACCTCACTTTAGCCCTTCAGTCTTCAACTCAAAAACCTTTTGAACCTGCTGTGAAGTGTGACTTAAAGTTTTTGTCTTGGAAATCCCTGTTTTTTTAGTAGCCATCACGTCTGCCAGGAGGGACTCTGAGTTCCAAGCCTTGTGTATCAACAGGCCCTATCTTGTTCTTTCATAAAGACAGAGTATAACTTTGGATGAACCTATCCTTCCTTTCCAAAGTTGTTTCTGAATTCTGGATAAACCACACCATTGATTTACCTGTGTTCTTTCCCAACTTTGCCAGTAGAGGAGAGTACTGCCTTCACTCCTTAGACGTTGATAGACAATTGAGATTTTATCTAGACAGTACCAAATCGATCCATAAATCCGAATAGCTTTTCATCTCCTTTTCTGGGCCCAGAATAGGAGAGGCTGTTTCCAAGATTACATTATCAAAATGGCTAAAGGACTGTATACACTTCATCTATTCCCTCAGTAACGAACCTATGCCAAAAGTTAAAGCTGACTCCACTAGATCCATGGCAACATCTGTAGCTTTCCATTCCATGACTTCCATGGATGACATCTGCACAGCAGCTACTTGGGGTAAGCCTCATACCTTTGTCAGTCATTATAAATTGGACTTGATCTCCAGAGGGAGAGCTGCCTTCGCCTCAGTGGTACTCAGGAATGTTCTTCCATAAGGGCCGCCCATGGTCCTCAAGATAGCTTGGGATATTCTGTCCCATCAGTGATGAATGGAAAGAAGATTAACTGCAGCAGATAAAGAAGTTGTCTTACCATAACATTCCATCTGTGTTGTTCGTCGTCTTTCATTCATCAATTCCCACCCTCCTTCCCCCTCCAAAAGCTCCTGGGGGATGCTTTAGGTCTATGTGGTGTCCTAGGGGTTTTTGCACAGAAGTGACCTCGGCTTTAATTCTCCCTATCTGTAGCAAACTCGATCTGAGGTAACAGGGAGTAGGGCATTCTGGGTAGAGACTTAGCTCGAGAGTTTTTTGGCTGGTGCGAGCTTGGTAAAGAGGCCGACTCCGTTCCGAGGGCTTTGAACCGAACCCATCAGTGATGAATGAAAGAAGATGAACAACACAAATGGAACATTATGGTAAGACATAACTTCTTTTTTACTAGGAAAGTCTGATTTGGAACAAAGTCAATTTTCAGCAGAGGCCCGGGGAGAAACTCCAGATGCACGTCTTTGTAATGTGGGAAGAAACCAGAGGAAACCCACACGAATGCAGGGAAGACATAAAGACTCTGCACAAAAGGCACCCCAGCCAAGAATCGAACTGGTGAACTTCTTGCTGTGAGGCGACAATGCTACCACTGCCACCATATTATTACTCCTCTTAATGCTTTGATTCAGAATTAATGTACATTAGCTACAAAGATTTGTTGGTGTATGTTTTAGTGTGTACACAGTCATACAAATTCAAGTAGTGTTTGCATGTGCTAAACTAGATCAAATCTGAAAGCAGTATTGTCTGTGAGAAGCCAGAATTATGCTTACTGGAATTTCATTGCCTGGTTGTGATTCTTGTACTAAATTTGAGAATGTAAAAATTGTCTTAGTTTAAAGTAGTTTTAAAAGGTTGGAACAGTTGCTATCAGACTTTAAAAAGTCACCTTTGGGCAGTAGTGTTATACAGGGCACTGTCTTCACTGAAATATGGCTCAGAATTTACCTGTTTTACTTTGCAGTACATGCTATTTCATAAAACTTTATCTGATAAAGTGTATCACAGTAAATTTTATGTTCTATATTTTCGTTATTTACAGAGTCCTATGTCCCAGTGTGTGACAAATGTAATCTTGGATATACAGGTCCAAGCTGCAATGTTTGTGACAATGGGTACTACAGTGCTGACAGCTTATGCACCCAGTGTAACTGCAGTGGGAAAGAGAACCCTAACCAAGTACCAGTATGTGAGTCTGAGACAGGCCGATGTCTCACATGTACGAGCGGTACCACAGGCTTTCACTGTGAGAACTGTATGGAGGGTTATATCAGAGACCCAGGAACAGGAGACTGCACAGTTGAAGGTAATACCTGTTACACAGAAACAATGTCCATTGTATTTATGCATTTTAAGTTATAAAATGGGTAAGACTACTGAAGCTAATTGCTGATTTGTATTATCTTTTTGGTTCAGCAGGTAACCATAAAAATCACAGCTATCTTTTTTTAACTGGTAAGCTGTTGCTTTTGCTGCACCATCCTTTGATTATTCATTCAAACCTTATTAATTACTGTTTTAAATTAAAGTGAATCTGGTAGGTAAAACTGCCCCAGGAAATGGCATTAGAGTATTTGGTTATATATGGTATAGGGACATGCAGCCTTATCGAAGTACACTTGTGTAAGGAAATTTGCAGTAACAGTAAATGCTCTAATATACATAACTGTTGGAGTAGCCTAATCTGTATGGGCTATATCCTGCTATAGATATGACCACTGGCCAGCTTTCAAAGCTTCAGGGCACCTTCCATTGTCTTACTTGTTGAGTGTCTTGGGCAGAAGTACACAAAGTAACCAGATGGGGCTCCAAAATCTTCACAGCTTTATTGCATTAAGGAGGGGGAGGCTAAAGCCCTGAAAGGTAGTTAATGGGAAAGAAGACTTAACATAAGTAAAAACGCACACACACACACACACACACACACACACACAAGGAGTATATACATATATATTTCCACACCCTGGCAGTAAACCTAAAACAGACTGGGATGGAAGGAGGTGACAGCTACTGCAACAGTGATCTGTTAGTGCTACCATTATGGTAAATTTACCTAAACAATTGTACTGTGTTCAGCATTAGATCACTCTTGCAGTAGCTTAAGATATATGGGTAATTTACCAAAGCTTAGAGTTATATAGAGTGGAGGGAAGAGTTAAGAATCCATGAGCCACTGCAGAATGGTTCTAACAAAGCTAGTTCTGGACCTGGAAGAGGAATCCATTTGTAATGATTTGAGAGATTGTGTACAGAAAACCAAATTGCTGCTTCTACAATACTTCTAGTGTCAACTTCTTTCCAAAAAACACAGAAGGAATTAAAATCCTTGCAGAGTGAGTCCTGATCCTGTGTGGAAGTTACTTGTTATGGTGAAAATAGCAGAAATAAATAGCATGGGACAACCGTCTAGAAATTGTTTGTTTTAACACTGGTTGTCCTTTTTTTCTTGTTCTCATGGGAAACAAACAGATGATTAGTTTTAATGAAGAATTTTCCCTGACCAAGCAGTATTTGAGCTGCCTGTGGACATCCAGAGTATGTACTATTCTTTCTCCCATGTTTTTAGATTCTGGAAAGGATATAGCGAGATTAATAGATTGGGTTAAGCTACATTAGGCATAAAGGAAGGGTTTTCTCTCAAAGAAACACTGTCCTTGTGGAAAATGAAGGAGGGGTTGACGCACCATAAGAGACTGTGACTTGGATGCTCTTCAAACAGAAGTCAAAGCAATGAATAATGCAGTTTTCCAAGTCAAGAACCTGAAATCAGCTTGATGAGTTGGTTCACATGAAAGAAGTGTTAGTCTTTCAAGCACAATGTGAGACAGGCCTCTCCCCACTCATTATGTGTGAACAGCTTCAGCAAGCCTCCGTTTGATGGATGTGATCTCAGCAAGTGAATGGATCCACCAGGCCCTCTGCAGACATCATCCCCAGTCTCCTTCAGCTCCCAAGACACAGTACTCAAGCTCATGCCTTCTGAGTAGTAATAGTAAAGGATTTTTATCATTCTGCACCATGAATATGGCTTTTTGTCAGTATTAGTTTCCCCTCCCTTAACGGTTCTTCTCTACATTGCCCTTTTCGCTTGTTGGTTTGCTTTTGAGCTGTGCAAGTTTAATTTTTGCTATTTTTGAAGTTTACTTTTTTGCTTATTATGGATAGTAAAACTTTCAAAAATAGTACATTTGATCAATTGGATCATAAAATTTTGCCTTAGGACAACCAGTCAGTGTGTGTGTACAGTTTGAGTAGATTCAGATCCCTTGTTTCATTTTAAGGGTTTTACTCCCTTAACTTGTACACACAAAGAATAAATTGAACTTGTTTAAGATGGATATGTCTTAACGCCAAACCTTGAAAGAGTGTCTATCTTAACTGCTGATTTAAGGTCAGCTTCCTTGACTCCAGAGCAGAGCCTGCTGTTTTTCAGGATTAGTCTTCCAGGCATAAAAAAGGTAACAGAAACGCAAGTCTGATAAGATTTGACAGTTCTCGTCAGGTGCAAAAGCTAAACTGGAAGAAAAGTTGATGAGTTTTATCATATTTACTGCTGGTATTTCAAGCTGGCAGTAAGAATTGTACCTTAACAATCACCTGTTAAGCTAATAGAGACTGAAAGTTGTTTGATACAAAAGTTCAAGGGATTGTGGGCTCAGTCATTATCTTCAGTGTCCTTTAGAAGCTATTCTGTTTTGCTGCCAGAAATTACGTGTGAAAAGCTTATGGAGACTTTTATTGGAGCCAAGCAAAGAAATGCCTCCTGCTTTCTTCCCTCTGGTTTGATGGCAGATAGAAGCCCTTTGTCAGTTTTTACTTTTCCTAAACGGCTGAAGACAGATCACTGAGCATTAATGTCGGTGACAGATTTGTTGATGTCTGCTACAGAGTCATCTCTGGGACTGCCATCAGTGTTTTTTTTTTTCTGATGGCAGTTGCTGCTGGTGTGGATAACCTTAACACTGGTGCAATCCATGTCTTTGGGTCCTCTGACCTTGAGTTCAGGGGTTGGACTATTGGGGGTTAAGCTCAAAACTGATTATCTCAGTCTGAAAATTGAACTGGGGGGGGTCAGCCTTTAGGACTTCAGAGCCAGGGTTGTTAGGTTTATCTGTCCCAGTTTCGGAGGTCAAGCTTTTGGGACCCAGCTAGACTCCAAGTTGGTGTTACTAACAGTTTCATTAGAGTTCAATCTTTGGCAGCAGAGGATGATGGTCTTGGCTTTGAGTGGTGCATCGATATTGATGCTGACACCATGTATATATACTGTTCTGCATATGCCATCTTTGTGGTCTGTTCTCAACAGAACATCAGCCTGTGCCACTTGAGCTCTAGCTATCTTTTATGGTCAATGGACGAATAGGTTGGGAACCTCCTGGATGCCTTTCTGTGGTATCAGGGCAGTTCTAGTTTCTTCTTCATCCTTGGACCTGTCACCTTTAATGACTGCTAAGAGCTGTACATGCAAGAAGTTCATAGACTCTCCTTCAGAGTCTTGTCTCTTGGATGTTGTTGTTAAAGAGGACATAAGTTCACCCATCTCCTGATGATGTCAAGTTTGGAGAGGTCCCTGAAATGATGACACAGAACAGAAGATAGCCAAAGAAACACTTTTACCACTTGACAAAACATCCTGCAAGAGGCTTTCCCGGCTCTGACTTTTTTGGATGGCCCCTTCTATAGACAGTGGTACAACTGGTGATGGGATTTGTGTGTAAAAACTCTGTTGTGGCACATATCCAGAGGAGAAGGACAAGATCCACTCATCTTCCAAGGGATGTTGGATTGAGACTCCCAAACATGATTCCATTGTGGCTTTGGCTGCCATTAAAAGACTGATTTCGCAGAGCCCTGTTGTCCATCCCATGGTTAAGGAATTCAATGTCTATGGACAGATTTGGGAAGTGCACTTAACAAATTCTCTACTTTTTCCTTGAGGGTGCTATACTATCTTTCACATCTAGAACAATTTCAGTGAGTGTTAGAGTGGAAGAGTTGTTAGATGGATAATTTAGGTATAAACTGTAATCAGAGAAGGCAGTTGTGCCATCAGTAGCCAAATGCAATGTGAGATGTGCCTAGAAATTGGCTAACAGTGAGCATGGGTAGCAGGTGCTAGCATTGCTCTTTGCTGTCATTCTTTGCTACTGCTGCTAATAGATATCATTCTGGATACCAGATCTACCCTTATTTGACAAGTTCAGTAATTTCAGACTACATCTAATAACGCACTTGGAGAACATGGAAAGGGAAGGAAAGACTGCCTGCCACTGGTGTAAAATATCAGATTTAGCACTGCACCTGTTCTGAGTGCACTGAAACTCACCAACTGTAATTTGGTTGTGGCCAAAAGCAGCAGAATAATCCGAGGTCTGGAGGTATCTATGTCATCTTTCAGAATGGTTGACAGTTCAGATGCAGGAATAGTTCGCAACAGCAATGGTGCAGTGGTCTTATGTCTGGAGGACTTCAGCAGAATCTCCAAGACCTTGCCTAACTGTCCCACTTTGGAGGTTCTCAGGATTTGTCTGTCTGATACACAAGACAAATAGATAAAACTAGTAACATCCAAAAACTACACAGTTCCCTTCCACATGGCTCTGTCACCTAAAAATAAAAGAATATGTGTTAAATGTGAAAATGAGAAATCTTTTAGATGTTATGGTTCATTTCATCCCTCTCAGTCTTTTGGGAGGAGACTGGATGAGCTCTTTGGACTCCCAATTTACCTGCCTCTATATCCATATGGCAGAGGTATCCAGAAGGTTTCTACATTTACAAGGAGAAGTTGGACATTGGCAATCCTGAACTCTAACATTTGTTTTTTTTCCCCCCTCATTCCTCAGAATGTTCCCCGAGTGCATGTCTTTGGTTGCAGTGACCTGGATGCTGCAGGAGGTGAAAGTGTTTTCATAACTGAATGAATGGTTCCTTGCTGCTGCAACATGGTTGGTATCTGCTTAGGAGCCCTTTCTCAATTTCTTTCAGTAACAGATAGTGACACCATCATATTAATGCCACCATCAAAACTGTAAACAGAAAACTTGGATCTTTATATAGAATAAAACCTTTTCTTACACCAGAAGCCAGAACTACTATTGCCCAGACCCATCTGATCTCCACCCTCTTCTATGCCTCGCCAGTTTATACAAATTTTTCCAAAAACAACCTAAACAAACTGTCTACTTCGTATAACAATATTGCCAGATTTGCTACTGGGTCCTCATTTAGAACACATCACTGTCTAAACCTAAAACTTCTAGGATGGCTTGAACTAAATAACCAGCTAAAATTTCAACAACTCTCCATTACTCATAAAATACTATATCAACCTAGTCAGACTCCTATTCTCAGTAGCCTTATCTCCCCCTACACAAACCTTTCTTACCTTCGCTCAGCAAATAAACTACTGGTTACCACCCTGAAATCCCACAACAAGGCAGGTGATTGTCTTTTCTCTAATTCTGTGGGGAAGGTTTGGAACATACTTCCCACTAATCTTACATCTCTTTCATCATTACCTCTCTTTAAAAATCAACTAAAAATTTACTTAAAATCACAATGTCTTTGTCCTTGTACTAGCCCAGACTAACCCCCCCCCCACCATTACCTTTTCTATATCTCTCCTCCTTACCCACTTTGAAGTATAACAGCAATTCCTCACTCTTCCCCATCCTAGTATTTTATTCCCAACATGCTATCACTGGGCATGCTCCTTAATACTTATTCATTCCTCTGTGAACTCTTATCTTCCCACCTCATACATAAACCTTTACATTTCTTCCACTTTGACTATAATTACTTCCTCTTGTACTTACCCTCCAGATTTTTCTCCTACTTCCCTGTCCTCTAAAATTTCACCATCTACCCTGTGTTTTACACCTTACATTACCTTTTTATTCATCTTTCATAATATTTTTATAGCATTTCAAAGACACATTCTTACCCTTTATACTAATATTGAATGATCTATCCCTTTCTCTTGGTCATAATACTGCATTCTATCTTATTAACCTACTACTCACAATGTGTTTATTTTTAGTTTCTATATAACCTAAGCTGATGGAGAAATTTTTATTTACTTTACATATTGCATGTATCCTTTTTTGTATTGTGTTTTTTTATATTGTCTTGATTTTATCTAGTTTAAAAGCAGAGCTTTTCTCCCCAGGCCTCTACTGAAAATGGACATATATCCAGTTGGACTAGCCCAGTCAACAAATGTAAAATAAATAAAATCCTGAGAAATTACAGTGTATACTGTAGAGTCCCAGCTGTAGCAAAATACGTTAGACACACTATTATACAGAGTTTATCTTCCTATACAAAGGTTCCTTCCTTTACAAAACTTGGTTTCACAAATTATTCAGTAACAGATAGTGACACTATTTTTATATCAACGGGCCATGGAACTAACGACAGCCACCATTTAAATTGTTCACTTGCCGTGTTGCTCTTAAGAATTCTTTAGTGACTGCTGAAAATCCAGTGGTCACAGCTGGAAGATCTTGTGGTACTACAGATAGAGAGAGATTTTTGGGACTTGCAAAGCTATCTCAGATGGTGATTTTATACTGAGTCTACCTGTGGGCAGGCTGTTACAAGCCCACTGTCCTCTAGTGGCAGTCACCAAGTATACCTCTGCATTAGGGTGGGGTGCATTGTCAAGGGCAGACTGAATCAGGTGAATGGTAACAGTTTGTGGCCAATTTATACACGAGTGTTCTAGAGATTAGGCAATTCTTGTTTTGCAGGATTTCCAGTACTCTAAGGTGATATAGCCATCCACATTGACAACATGGCATTGGTTTGGTATATAAAAAAGCAATGGAAAACTCTTTCCTACCCTGTCTGTTGAGACACCACGAGGATATGGGAGCAGGCTATGTCAATAAACCATATTTTAATTCCAACCGTATTCTTGAGTAAGCCAGTTCTCTAGCAAACAGTATAAGTTACTGATGAGTAATACCTCATCAGTGATCCCACAAGCCTAGTAGTAGCATGGTAGCTCTTGTATCACTGCGGAAAGCCTTGATGTGACTACCTTGCAACCTTGAACGTCATCATGTGCTGCAGCTCCCCCACCCCATCCATTCACGACAGTAACATCCTAGGGATGATGTTCATCGTGTTACACTGCTGCAGTCACTACACTTGAGTTATCCTGCCGTCAGACGGTTCCCCAGTCGGCCTGAGTTCCAAAGTCTTGGTCCAGCATCGGTTGCTGTCGCCTCCTCCCTGACGTCAGTGCGGCAGGGGTATAAAAGATGCAGCCGACACCATTTTCTTCAGTCTTTCTTGCCACGTGGTGCCCGAAGAAAAAGCAGTTTGCAAGTGCCGGTTGGCCGACTCCTGAGATTTTCATTCCGAATCCAGAACCGAGGTCTTCTACAAAGCTAAGTACCCGTTGAAACTTTTCTTGCCTCAGACCGATGTCAGTAAAAGTTAATAATTGTATTTCTTGTGGGAAGCAAATACCTCATAAGGATTTCCATTCCTATTGTATCCCATGCCTAGGCCCAGACCATGACGTCACTATTAAACGTCGGTTTGATTTTTGCCTGACATTATTTCGGCAGAAAATTCAATTACACCATGCCATCGGAACTTCCGACGACCGGTATACATAAAAAGTGCAAAGTTAAGGACAGGCATCCGAGGTCCAAAACTGATGACGAAGCCTCTTCTAGGCCAGTCGCCGGTTCTCCGGTTTTCAGCGAGGCGCCTTCGCAGCCCCTGACGACCGCTTCTGCAGAACCACAGGCTGCCTCTGACTCCCATGTGGAGATGGCTAGGCCTTCGGACGCACAAGTTTTTCAGCCTACCGAGACTAACCCTACAGAGGGATCTGGAGTAGCTGAGCAACCCGCAGTTTCAGAGGGTGTCTTCAGACCTGCTCAGTTAAGCATTAAACCCTCTGCTAAGTCTAAGACTCCTTTAATAACAAAGAAACAGCATTCTCCAGGACAGGCCTCTATGCCTAAGAAACAAATGCTCAAAATGGCCGAAGACCTAATCACTCTGATCAGGGGTTCACATCCCCCTCCTGATAAAAGGCCTAGACAGGATGCAGACTATGACTCATCTGACCATGTCTCCATTTCTTCAGATTCATCCTCAGACATAGGATATTCTTTACCCCCTTATGAGGATTCTGATGCTGAGGAATCAAATTCCATCATCCTCTCCGCCTGAGGACTACTCTTTTGGGGAAACCTTACATACCATGAGGGAGCATTTCCATTGGAAAGGCCAGGATTACTCAGAATCCAAGAAAAGGCTCAGAGACTTTCTTTTATTACCTCAACACAGACCCCTAGCTATTCCGCCAGTGTTGGAGATTGTGGATGATGTGTATACTGAATCCAGCTTAAATCCTGATTCCTTACCTCCAGCTCTAGTTAAACCTGACAGATACTACAGAGTCCCTGACTCTCACAAATTTCTGTATAAAAGCCCAGTTGCTGACCCTGAAACTATTTCTCAGGGACTCAAAGGAGTTAAGACCTCATCAGCAAAGAATCCAGTTCCCTCGGACACAGATGCCAGAGCATTAGACAGATGGGGAAAGAAAGTATATACGTTTGCAACTTTAGCAATGAGAGCCTTAAATTGCCAATATCATATGTTAAATTATCAGCAATTTCTGATGTCTCAGTTGAAAGAAAAAATGCTTCCAGATTCAGATCCTCCTAACGTTAAAGAAATGCAGGATTTATTGCATGCTGCTGAACAAGTGGGAAAACATACTTTGCAATGTGGTTTTGATTCTTGAGGCCTCCTGTAGAGCAGCAGTTACAAGCTCTGTCATTAGAAGGCATGCTTGGTTAAAAGAACATACGTTACCAGATCATGTTAAAGCAAAATTATTGGATACACCTTTGCAGCAGGATGTGTTATTTGAAGTTAAGGCAGAAGAGGTATTAAAGAAAATGGAGGATAAGGCAAAATCTATGCAAACGGTGAAGGATTTCTTACAGGTTCAGCCTCCTCGATTTAGCAGAAATTGGCCAACAAAGACTTGGTCCTTTCCAGTTACAGACAGACCTCAAAGGGGCAGATACAGACGTTCAAGAGGTAGAGGTCAACCGCAAGGTCCTTACAGGCCTCGACAATGGGGTACAGCAGGTCAGAAAGAAGGGGAAGACAGGCCCCAACCATATAAAAAGCAGCCCCAATGACTTCCCACTACAGCTGCCAAAGAGTTCTCTCTTGGCAGCCCCCTTGGGAGGAAAACTGGCACTTTTCTATCACAATTGGCAAATGATCACCAAGGACAAATGGGTTCTCAACATTGTATCTCAAGGTTACAGGTTCCACTTTCACACTCTGCCAAGGTTAAAAGGAATGCCAAATCTGCCACAAAATCAATTGGCAGAGGCTCAAAAACAAATTACAGCACTCATAGACATGAGAGCTATTCAAAAGGTACCACCACAGGAACAAGGATAAGGAGTTTACTCAAGACTCTTTCTGGTGCCCAGAAAAGACAAAGCTTAGAGACCCATTCTGGATCTTTCTTCTCTAAACACTTACCTGGATGTTCCGAAATTCAAAATGTTGACACTACAGCAGCTTCTTCCCATGCTGGGCAAGAAAGCTTGGCTCGTGGCCTTCGACCTCAAGGAGGCATACCTGCATGTCCCTATCAGACAAAATTGCAGAAGATACCTTGGATTCATAGCTGGTTCAATGCACTATCAATTCTCTGCACTGCCCTTTGGCTTATCTACTGCACCCAGGGTCTTCACAAAGTGCCTGGCACCAGTAAATGCATTTTGCAGACAGAAAGGAATTCAAATTTATCCGTACCTGGACTGCCTGATTCAAGCAGAGAGCAAGGACATTCTTCTAAAGCATCTGGCGTTTGTAAAAAAGTTATTAAGTTGCCTGGGGTACACAGTAAACGAAAAGAAATTAAAACTAGTGCCCTCACAAGAGATAATATTCCTGGGTGCCAGCTTGAACACAATGGCCCAGATGGCTTCTCTCACGCCAGACAAGCAAGGACAATTGACTCAATACTTTCAATTGATGGCAACAAAGACCCAACTCCCTGCAAGAAAAATTCTGCAGGCCTTGGGTTACATGGCATCTTGCATACTACTAATTCCATATGCCAGACTGCATATGAGGAAACTACAATGGTACCTAAAGAGTGTATGGTCTCAACACTGTCAAAGTTTGGAAACCGTTATACCACTAATTCCTTGCCTTCAACAGGAGTTTCGATGGTAGGCTCAAACTTGTCACCTCAACAAGGGGACAGTCTTTTACTCAACCCACAGCCAGGCAAACACTGACAACAGCTGCATCGGATTACGCCTGGGGAGCAGACATGGCAGGAAAATGTATTCAGGGCAAGTGGCCCGCAGAACAAAGGCATCTTCACATCAATCAAAAAGAGATGCTAGCTGTACAAAATGCCCTTACAGCATTCAAGGACCTGCTGCATCCAGGACAACTACTACTAAAGACAGACAACACCACAGTTATGTAGTGCATAAGCAACCTCACTCCTACCCCCTCTGCAGACAAGCTATGACCTTGTGGAACACAGCTCTAAACTATCAAGTTCATCTGCAAGCACAATTCCTGCCAGGAGAGAAAAACACACTGGCAGACGACTTAAGCAGAAACATCATGGATCCCACGAAAGGGAATTGAATCCACAAATATTCAGAATGATAACACAGAAATGGGGGAGCCCGACGTAGATCTGTTTGCATCCCCATTGAACTATCAGCTACAGAAATTCTGCACAGGGAGTTACCATCCACAAGCATGTAAAGTGGATGCCCTCTCATTCAGCTGGAAAAACCTACAAGTATACGCTTTCCCACCACTACCTCTCCTTCCAAAGTTACTCATAAAAGCCAGATAAGAAGAGCCAAAGATGATCCTGATTGCACCAGATTGGCCCACGGCAACACTGGTACCCAATCTTAAAGAATTTAGCACAAGGACCACCCTGGATTTTGCCTCATATCCCACATCTGCTGACTCAGCACAACAATCAGATACTCCACAGTCAGCTAAAGACCTTAAACCTAGCTGCATGGAAGATTCCTTAGTAAAGCAAGCAATGCTTCTCTCCAAAGCTGTTATGGATGTCATTCTGGAGGCCAGAAGGCCTAGTACCAGGAAAGCCTATTCAGATAAATGGAAGAGATTCTGTGACTGGAACCAGGCTCACAGCCTTGACCTTCTTGTCCCAAACATTCCTCAGATACTACAATATTTAACTGAGATGCTGGACAAAGGCCTCTCCTTTTCATCCATCAAGATCCACGCCTCTGCCATCTCTGCTCATTACAGCACGGATCCACCAATTTTCTCTAATCCTTTGCTAAAACAGTACCTCAGAGGGGCTAAAAACATAAGACCGCCCTGTAGAGCACCTACTCCAACTTGGGACCTCAACTTTGTTTTGGAAAAATTAACTTTACCTCCTGTTGAGCCAGCTAGCACAGCAGAATTAAAATATATCTCTTGGAAAACTGCTCTGCTCCTGGCAATAACATCAGCACGAAGAGTTTCAGAATTACAGGCACTAATGGCAGTGGAACCTTTCCTCATTTTCCACCAGGACAGGGTGTCTTTAAGCACTAACCCTATGTTTATGCCAAAGGTGGTATCAAGTGTGGCTCTAAACCAAACTATTCACTTGCCAACTTTGTATCCAAAACCACAGAATAAAGGGGAGAGACTACTGCATTCTTTGGACATTCATAGGCAGTTATGCTTCTACTTGGACAAAACCAAAGCTTTCAGAAAATCTGAGCAATTATTGGTAGCATATGCTGCGGGAGCACAGGGAAAAGCCATTTCTAAACAGACTATTTCAAAATGGATAGGACATTGCATACATTTTTGCTATACACACCATGTGAAACCTGTACCTAGCAGCATTACATCTCACTCCACTAGGGCAACAGCCACTTCAACTGCCTACCTCAGAGAAGTACCTACCAAGGATATTTTGGAAGCAACAACATGGAGTTATGTGCATACCTTCACCAAGCATTACCATCTGCCTCTTTACTCTAAATCCAGAGCTGGCTTCGCCACTGCAGTGCTGCAGGGCCTAATAGCCACCCCTAATGCCTCCTTACTTCAGCTTTGGGATTCTACCCAAGTGTAATGACTGCAGCAGTGTAACACGATGAACATAGTACAGTTTTGTACCTACCATAAATGTAGATGTTTGAGTGTAGACACTGCTGTAGTCCAGGTTACCCTCCCTCCTTCCCCTCTTACTTGCTGGTACGTACCCATGTCTTTTACCCTTTACTACCTATGGGGAGTATTTGCTGGTAACTGAAAGTTGTTGTTTGCTTTTCTTATGTATGTTTTATTAGCATTATAAATTGCCTACCTATTTGGGGGCACCGGACATCTGGGGCAAGAAAAACTGAAGAAAATGGCGTCAGCTGCATCTTTTATACCCCTGCCACACTGACGTCAGGGAGGAGGCGACAGCAACCGACACCGGACCAGGACTTTGGAACTCAGGCCAACTGGGGAACCACCTGATGGCAGGATAACCCAAGTGTAATGACTGCAGCAGTGTCTACACTCGAATATCTACATTTAGGGTAGGTACAAAACTGTACTTTCTCTTTCCCAGATGGCCCCGGGAAGCATTTACACCTTTCCTAATTTCCCCATTTTCTGAACTTCATTCAGAAAGACAGAACAAATGCAAAATCATTCTCATAGGCCCATTTTGTCCTCAACAAGTTGTCCCCCTTGTTTGGGCTTATCTTTTGAAGAAGCCTCTACCCTGAAGGCCCTTCAAATCTGTGCTGAACCGATTCCTCTGGCAAGGCTGTCATATATCAACTCCCCAGTTAACCATATTGTTTCTTCTGTTTCAGAAGTGTCCAGAGAGTCTTCAGTACCTTACCAGGATAGATTCTGTACTGTTCCTAGAGGCCTAATCCTGGTAGAATGTACACAAGTAAGTGGCCCTCATTTCTACATGGGCTGCTGCTAAAAGTTTGGATCCCTTCACAGTTCTATTTTATTCTGTGTTATGCTACTTTTCTCAGATTATGGTACATGACTGTGTTATTCCTAAATAAAAATACATCCTGATGGAAGTTCTAATTTCCACCGGTTACAACCGTTTGTCATCAGCACCTTCCAAAGTGGGTAAAGGCTTTGGTAAAGGTTCATTGCTAATCAGAACTCCCATAAACGACCCTGTTTCTCTGTGAGATTTGCACTTTGTGTTCAAAAAGCTTACTCTTTATCCTTTTGTGCACTATGCATTGACACAAATTAAATTCCTGTCTTAGAAAACACTCTTTCTAATGGCCATTTTCTTCAGTTAGAAGAGTTTCTTAATTTTGAAATTTATGTTAGACCTCCATACCTTGTGTTTCACAAGGGCAATCTTATTGCAAATAAATCCATAATTTATGATTGTTAGCCAATGAAGCAAACCTCAATCAGTCTGTAAACCTTGCCTGTATTCTTTTCTAACACTGTAAATGGAGGTAAATGTTTACGGCATTGTGTTGATGTCCACAGACTGACCATATTTAATGTGGAGAGACCCAAATCTTAAAATATTTTCAAGTCTTTGTATCCTTTTCTAACAAGAAATTGGGTGCTAAAACTTCTGATGTCGCCATTATCCAGGGGATCAATTGACTGTATTAAATTTTATAATAAATATATAATTTAACTTTTGTCTTCACAACCTAGAGTTCATCCAGCCAAGGTAATGGCTGTATCTCAGACCTTTTACCAAAATGCATCTTTAGATATTTATGCAGCAGCTACATGGGTTTCACTGAATACTTTTGCAAGACAGCATAACTTGGGTGTGATTTCTAGATCTAGATTTCCTTCCAGGACTATAGTTATCAAAGGTAAGTCTCCAAGGCGACAACCTTCTAGGAGGAATAAACTTGAAAACCTATCCTGCTGTTATTGAGGAAGGACCATCTCATACTAGATACAGAAGATTCTGATTGGTCTCCAACCATAACCAACTTATGTATTTGAGACATGAAAACCAAGAACACAGTAATGGTTATGAGCAATGAGACATGATCGTTTTGTTTGTAGTGCATGGAGCCAGTTACGGAAAAAATGAAGAAGCATGAAGTGTTTTACCAACTATCAAAGCTTTTGAAAGCCTATAAAACAGACGAGTGCCGAACAGGCAGAAACATTGTCTCTGTGAAACATCAACTGCTTTAAAAGCTGTTCTGACACGCTTAAGTGTTAACTGTTAATCCCTGGTCCCTGGAGACCTAATCTTAACAATGCTTAGGGGTATTTAACAAAAGCTTGTTATGCACCTTTCTGATGCTAGAAAAGTGCTTAAGAAGCTTGTCTTCCAAGTATTGCTGTGTATTTGTGACTCTTCATACAGTACATGAAGGTTATGTAGTTAATAAGTTTGGATGGAGCAGGTCCATCCTTGTCAACATACCCATCCACCCACCTCCTTCCCTCTTGCTGACATGATTTGGAAATCATTAGTGCTTTTGTGCTGTATTTTTGTGTTTCAGAAATAAAATCTAGAGAGGAAGTTCCTTTTATCTAGCATTTTAATCAAAAGGGAGGGATTAGTAGTTTGGAAAAGTTTCAGATGATGAGCGGTCTAACAACTAACCTGTTAACAAAGATGGGTCATTTCATCCATAGCTGTTATTCTGCAAAGTATGGGACTTTTAACCATTTCTCAATTGTCATTTCTTTCTTAATGTTTTTGCTGCCCCAGTAGTGGGGACTCGACATTTTGTTGAGCTGCAGAGCAGTTGAGAAATACTGTGATACTAACTCAGTCAGATGTGCCCTCACCTGTAAGGAGACCTGGCCAGAAGTACCCTAGCCCACTGTTAATGTCAGACTTTTGATGCATAGTCATTGCTTCTGGTGGCATTAGGACGGTTCATTTAATTCTGTATTGTGGTCCAACTGGCATAGTCAGTCTTAAGGTAAGACAAAACAGAAAATGGAAGCCATATTTTTTCCAGTTTTACACAGTTTATCTGAAACATTTAACTAGTGTCATATTATATGTACTTTTCTTCTGTTACAGTTTTATCATTTCTTCATAATTGCCCCAAACATCTCACATAGCCACAGTAACAGGTGTGAAATGTCTTCTTAGCCTATTTGTGAATAGGAGAGTTGTAGATGCAGATATGCTGTGACTAAATTTAAAGTTTTTGCTTCTTGATCCTGGTGTCGTCTTCTCTTCCTTCTTGTCTGAGGGTGAAATTCCAGGTATTGTATCTCAGACCAAGGTGGTTGCCTTGGCAGTGCTGCTCCTACTTGTGCAGTATAGGGTTCAGGAATGTATTTATGTATTTTGTAACCGTGTTAGTCTACTTAAAACACTTTTCATTTTTAATAGGATGTCTGGGAATGCAAGAAAACCAACACAGCTTGCTTACATTCATATAGTGTTTAAGAATGAACAGAAGAAATTTGGGTCCTCTCCTCCAGATCTGTAGCTGAGAATCTTAATCACTCTGGTACACTTTCTAATTATTTTAATCGGTGATTAAAATGGAAGGCAAAGCATTTAAGGATTATGTTTTCATCGGGGATTATTTCTGTCAAGTCTACTTGAATGGTGTCCACTTTGGTTTCAGATAGTGAGAGAAACCTTTCAAAATCCATCACCATTTCCCTTTCCGTGGAAGAGGCACATGTATGCAGAAGTTCAAAATACAAGAATTCTGGCAGGTTAGAACTCCAGGTGAATTCAGTGTAGCTATAACTTTATCTGATCAACCTACAACTATAGTCTGTTACCACAGTGTGTGGCCACTATATCAGGATCCATTGCTTTGGGAAAGGTGAGAAAGATGAAGAGTATGAGCTTTGTCATTATGAAGTTAATAGGTGGTGATTCCACTTGTGCCCATTTTGTAAAAGCAACATATTTAGTAGCTAACTACACAGATAAAATGAGAAATACATAGTCAGAAAGAAGACAGCCAACATGTTAAATCTAACTGCAGTTGTTATAATGCCTACAGAAATATAGATCCTAATACAAAAAGGATTGAACATCTTTTTGTTTTCCATTCATTCTTTGTCTCTCTTATTTTTACAGTCAGTGGTCACTATCCTTTTCTGTTGTTTAAAGCTTGTTCATAGGTGTTCATAGGTAAATGTTAGGTTAACAGCCTGAAGGGCCATTTTAAGCCTAGCCAATAACCTGAGGTTAGAATTAAACCTTGTACCTTGTGTTTATCAGGCGAAGACCTTAATCATTCCTAGCCCATCAAATTAAACCAGGGTCTGGGGGGTGCTAGGTACCTAGAAGTCTTGAGTGTGAAGCTTTGAGGCATGCTCCTATCTCCTTACTTCAGCTTCTATCCTTTTAGCTTCTGATAACGTTATATTTGGGAGCTACGGGTCCTCTCTTTGATTACTGCCTTTGTGTAACTATCTTGGGACTCTTCATGTAAGGCTTACATATTTGCATTGTTTCTTTTCTGTTACTCTTTTGTTTTTTTTTTTTTTGATGAGACTGCTGATCACCTAAGAGACAGCAACCCACTTCCCAGAAACCAGTTTGGATGTATAAGTTTGTTTTACTCTAAATTTAAGGCCAGTCAGCAAAGATTTATTTTCCATTCTCTGCAAAGGGATTAAATCTAGCTGATTTTTGGGAGGAGCTAAGTAGCTGCATTTTTATTTATGTTAGTTAGAACAGAAAAAAGTTTAACCATTGGGAGCTGGTACTGCTGTACGACTGTTGCTATGAAACTATTTTGGATTTTTCCCACTTACTGGCCCAGTCCCTGTTGTGCTTTTACATTCACTGGCTCTTTAGTTCCCCACCCCTATTGTAAATTTGACTTTGGGGGGTCCTCACAATCCCACGACCCTTGATGGTACTGGTGAGCACTAAAAGATCACATTGGGAAGGCCCTCCCGTTAAGCTGTTAAAGCTTAAGTTGCCATTTCTTTCTTAACCTCCTTCCTACTTAGCAAATATTGCAATACCTAGAGGATTAATCCCTTTTCCTCCTTGTACTTTCAAAATCTGCAGTGTCTGGTACAAGTCTACCAATCATTGGAGAGCCTACAAATTGCTTCTCATGAAACTTAGTGCTGCTGTTTTTTTCCTAGCGAGAGACAGAGCAGAAGGCTATTGTTTCTTAGCATTGTTAGAGACAATGAAAAATCTAAAAGCTGCTGCTTAGTAGCCAGTTTGGAATTATTGCTACTGTTTTGTCCTTGGTGAGTTGAGGGGACAAAGGGACATTAATTCCTGAATGTATCTGATTGGCAGTACATGTGATTTCGGCAACTGGTCTGGTTGTCATTTCATGGGAAGTCTCTAGTTTTAATTTTGAACCATTGTGCAGCTTGGATGTATGTGCTGTTAAGAGCATCTAACTATCTAGGAGAAGGCAACAACACGCCTACAGACCCATGCATTTGGGATGACATTGCTGATAATCAAATACTTTGTGACCCACTTCTGAGCTTGGGATTAGTGCTTCTGTTTTGCTTCTGCTGACAGAAGGAATGAAAAGGCATTAATTCCAAAATGTGTACATTTGTGTAGAGATGAGCATGAAGTAGCCAATAGGAAAACTACTGTTCATCATTCTTTGCAAACTTTGGCTTGTACTTTTTGCAGTTTTTTGTATTGTGTATCTGTGCTACTTGCTTTTGTGTGTGCAACTGAGCACCGAGTTAAATTGAAGTTCTGCCATACTTCTTGTAGTGTATTATTCATTTAACATTTGTTGACTGAGAAAGTCTGACTAGGACAGAGCCTATTTTCAGCAGAAGGCCGGAGAGAAATGCTCCAGGTGCATGTCTTTTGAATGTGGGAGGAAACAGGAACACTCGGAGGAAACCCACATGAATACAGGAAAGACATGCAGACGCTGCACAGAAGGCACCCCAGCCAAAAATCGAGCTGGAAAACCCCTTGCTGTAAGGCAGCAATGTTAACAGCTGCACCACTATGCCACCCGTAAAGTTTTATTTAGTTCATTGCATTATTTAAATGACCAATGCCTAGAAAATGCTGTGGTTGATGCACTACTGTCTTGTTCGTTCTTACTGCTTAGTGGCTGCTCTGCTTTTTGAGGCTAGAGCTATTGCATCCAGTGCTTATTGTATTGTCTTTTAATTAACTGTATTATTTCGGACCAGTGCTTTGAATTTGCTGTAGTGAGTGCACTACTGTCCTTTTAGTGTTACTGCTTCATGACGTCTCAGCTTTTACAGGCTATAACTATTGTGGCCAGTGCCCACTGGTTGCTCTGTGATCTGTGCAGGTATACTGAGTTGTACAAATACCCGTGACTCTTCAAATTAACTATAAATTTAACAGTTCTGTCCTAAGGATTAGGGATAATTTTGTGATAAAAAAACTAACTGTTGTGGTTAGTTCCCAACATGTCTGACCCTAACAGTTATCTCTATAGTATTAGCAGTTCAGTGTTACTGTAGTGCTTATTCTGTGGTGTAAAGTAAAGCTAAGGTGCACATTGTCTGGCAGACGCTTTGCACTGTGTGCAAATGAAGTGTATAGTACTAGGAGTTGCATGCAGTTATCATTAATTTGCATAATATAACTTAATTTTGTCTTTTCACCCAAGTACTGCTAGAGTAGCAACAGTATACCCTAATTTCAGAACAGCACCCTAAATACTTCATCCATAAGTCTTCAGGGTCTGTTGTAGTAGTCTCCCTCCATCTACTGAGTGGTATGACTGGCCCTAGTCCTCCACCATCTGGCAGCATGGCTCAACAGTCTCTCTTTGCCCCATCTGTGGTCACTCTGTTCTTGTAAGGTGTTCTAAGGCAATGTAAAAATTGCCGCACACATATGACTGTTCACTGCTTCTACCAATTGATAGTGCAGCCTGCAAGAGATGTAAATATTTAAGAAATATGGAGGCAAATCTCTCACTTCAGCCCACTATTGGTATGCATCATGCTGCCACACCACATCAGTCACAGCACACCATGAGGCCCATAACCTAAACTAAAACTGTAAAGAAAAATTTGCTAAAGCCTCCTAGACTACATCGTAAAAGATCCCTGCCTCCAGCACATGAGGAAACTGCTACTCCCTCTCAGCGCGCACACACACACACACACACACACACACACACACACACACACACACACACACAAAATCTCTGCAAATCCACATGGCTTAAACAGTCACCAGGAAAGCAGGCTTAAGCCAGTAAGGCTCACTAAGTCTGCTTCCACACAGGGAAATGGTTTAGTCTTTGGGAGCTCTACAGTTAGGCATACAGACCCAGTACACTGGGCTACACAAGAACAGGGTGGCAGTAAGATGTTCGAGTGTTTCACTGTTGCAGTCATTACATTTGGGTAATCTGCTGGCAGGTTGCCCTCAGTCGGCCTGAATAACAAAGTCTTGGGTCCTGCGTCAGTTGCTGTCTCCTCTTCCATGACGTCAGGTCATCGGGTGTATAAAACATGCAGCCGACGCCATTTTAATCCGTCTTTCTTGCTGCGCGGTGCCCGAAGCAGAAGCAGTTCGCAAGTGCTGGTCGACTCCTGAAATTTTTGTTTTCGAGTTTCAGAACCGAAGTCTTCAAACTAAAGCTAAGTACCCCGTTGGAGAAACTTTTTCTTGCTCCTTACCGATGTCAGTAAAAGTTAATAATTGCATTACTTGTGAGAAGCAAATACCTCATAAGGATTTTCATTTGTACTGTATTCCTTGCCTAGGCTCTGATCACAGTGTGCCTTGCTGTCGGTTTTGTGCTAAATTTAACCAATGCACTATTAAGCGTCGGTATATTTTTGCTTCTAAATGTTTTGGTTTAAGATTTTCAACTATCCTGAAATGTCATTGGTTAGCAATCCGACCACCGGAGTTCACAAAAAACGCAAGGAAAAAGACAGAGACAGGTCGTCAAGGTCCAAAACCGACAAAGCTTCTCCTAAGCCAGTCGCCAGTTCACCGGTACTCAGGCAAGGCACTGATTATGATTCTTCAGATCAGGTTTCCATTTCTGCTAATTCCTCTTCTGATCAGGAATTTTCTATCCCACCTTATGAGGACTCTGATTCAGAGGAGTCCATCCCATCTGCATCTCTCCTGAGGATTATTCTTTTGGAGAGACTTTGCATACTTTAAGGGAACATTTTCACCGGGAGAGTCAGGACTTCTCTGAATCCAAAAAGAGGCGTAGGGATTTCCTTCTTCTACCTCAGCATAGGCCTTTGGCAGTACCTCCTGTAGTAGACATTGTTGATGATGTGTTCTCGGAATCAAGCATGGCTCCTGATTCCCTGCCTCCAGCTCCTAGTAAGCCAGACAGATATTACAGGGTTCCTGACTCCCACAAATTTCTTTTCAAAAATTCTGCTGCTGATCCTGAGACTATTTCTCAGGGTCCCAAGGGTGTTAAGGCTTCTACAGCCAGAAATCCTACCCCTTCTGATAGAGATTCCAGGGCGCTTGATAGATGGGGTAAGAAGGTTTATACGTCTGCAACCTTGGCAATCAGGGCTTTAAACTGCCAGTTTCATATGCTTAAATATCAACAGCATGTTATGGGCTTACTGAAACAGAAAATGATGTTGATTTCTGATTGTGTGGAAAATAGTTACAAGATTTATTGCATTCAGCAGAACAGCTTGGAAAGCATACTTTGCAATGTGGTTTTGATTCTTTGGAGGCCTTTTGTAGGGCCGCCGTTACTGGATCTGTGATAAGAAGGCATGCCTTGCTCATGGAGCAAAATCTGCCTGATCATGTTAAAGCTAAATTGCTGGATGCCCCTTTGCAGCATGATACTTTGGTAATAAGGCAGAAGAAGTTTTAAAGAAAATGGAAGACAAAGCTAAATCTATGCAAACTGTAAAAGAAGTCTTGCAAGTGCAGCCACCCAAGTTCAGTAGGCACTGACCTACTAAAAATTGGTCTTTTCCTGTGTCCAACAGAGCCATTCAGGGCAAACCCAGGTGCTCAAAAGGCTCCAGATATCAATCACAGGAATCTTACAGGTCAAAGCAATGGGGTGCTTCCACCTCCAAATCTGCAGGTGGTAAAGCACAACCCTACAGTAAGCTGCCTCAATGACTTCCCTCTACCGTCTCCAAGTACTTATTTTTTGACAACCCCCTTGGGGGGAAATCTAGCACTTCATGCTCAAAATTGGCAGTTAATTACCCAGGACAAGTGGGTATTAAACATAGTATCCCAGGGGTACAGATTTCATTTCCATACTTTGCCAATTCCAAACGGATGGCCAGATCTGCCACAAAACCAGTGGACAGAGGCCCAGAAACAAGTCATGTCTCTCATGGATATGGGGGCTATTCAACCAGTACCAGAAAAGAAAAAAGGGCAAGGATTTTATTCAAGACTTTTGCTGGTACCCAGAAAAGACAATTCATGGTGTCCAATACTGGACTTATCGATTCTGAACTCATTCCTGGACATTCCAAAATGCTGACTTTACAACAGCTACTGCCTATGCTAGGCAAGAATGCTTGGTTAGTATCTCTAGACTTAAAAGAGGCATACCTGCATATCCCAGTAAGGGAATCTTGCAGAAGATATCTCCGCTTCAAAGCAGGTTTTTTGCATTCTAGCGAAAACCACCACTAATTCAAAAGCCACGAACTCGACTCAGGCCAGTCCAAAACGTAAAAAACATGAAAAACAACAAATTTTAGTTAGCCACTGTAAAAGCTTTTCGTTAGTACCTTGCACTAACTTCTTCAGACAAGCAAAACATTCCCACCATTACAAGTGAGTTTAAATACCAGCATTGAAACTCTTAATCATGCCCTTTGCTCTCCCTTTAGCTCCTTAAAGGTACAGATCACAACTAACTAAGGTGCATTTGCAATTCTCTATTAACATAATAAAAAATTCTCTATTAACATAATAAAAAATTCATACACCGAGACTGTAATAATAGCAGGCTTTGAAACTGAAAGAAAAAAGCCCAATATTTTGATTATAAAACTGTATAAAGTAGATAAATATGTAAAATATATATAACATAAAAATAACAATGTTCAACCTACAGCATAAATACTAATAATGGAAGCGCGACGCTTCCTAATCAAAAATTACCTATGCATACATTGTATCTTGCCTGCTTTCAAGTAAAATAACTAATGTAATGATTATAATGGATATAATGAAATTAATGCATACTGTCCTAAGTATTTAAATAACTAGAACAGCTACCCAAGAAAAATAATATAATATGAATCATATCTCACTAAATAATAAAAATAATATAGAAATATAAAATATGACCTGTAACATATAATATAACATAAATTTAGGCTACTCAGTATAGTTTTAATACTGTCATTAAATAAAACAGGTCTAAAAGCGTATCTAGACCTAAAATTACTAAATAATAAAATATGAATCAATAATATATATTGTAAAATAATGATAATGATGTGTAATCATAACAATAACTGATAACTATTAACCTCCACCACTGTCGACTAATAAAGGGTTATAAAACCATTCATTTGTCGACTCTAATTTTTCATTTTTTGACTCTCATTTAAAAAAAAACTGTGAAAATAAACAGCTCGTCACCTCTTCAAACTTTTAAGTTTTAAAAAACAACTAATGGATAATGAGCTGTTAAGACCAGGGGGGTGATATGCTTCCAATCTTAATTGCCAAAGAAGCTCTTTACATTCTAATCTGTATGTCTCAGGTCCATAAGAATTGGTGTTATACAGTTGATCTATAACCATAAATGTAAACTCATGGTTTGGGTTGTTCTGAATGTGCATAGCCAAAGCATTGTCCATTTTCATTCTTCTTATGGCATACAAATGCTCATACATTCTTTCCTGGAGTTTCCTCTCAGTCTTGCCAGTGTAAAAACTGGGGCATGATGAACATTGAGCAAGGTATACCACTTGGGTACTGGAACAAGTGAAATGTTCCCTGATGAGGAATTTCTTGTTCTTAACTGTAAAGGCTGTACCTGCCTGGACAAGTCTGCAATACTTGCACATATTACATTTATACATCCCTGATCTTGGTGTTACTAAATTTCGCGTAGATTCCAGAATATTTTTGATGTTAGGGTCCCTTCTGTATGTTATCAATGGGGCTTTATCAAAAATTGGACCTCCAAGTAACTCGGGGGATAGTAATCGCCAATTCCTCTTATAGTAACTATGTCATTGGCATCTGTATTAAAAGTTAAAATAAAATTGGACCTGGACATGTTTCCCTGAGAATCAGGGCATACAGGTGATGGTGAATGACTCAATTCAGGAACAACTTGACTCAAGATAGAAGAAAAATAGCCATTAGCTCTCTTGGTCTTAACTTCAAAACACAACTCATCAATCAAGGTTTTTGGATAACCTTGATCCATAAATAAATTGGCTATGAAATCACACTCTTCCAAAAATTCACTATCCCTTGACACCATCCTAGCTGCTCTTACAAGTTGTCCTTTGACTATAGCCTTTTTCCTGGTGAAGCAGATGGTCACTATCATAATGTAGATAAGAATTAGAGAAAGTTGATTTCCGATTTATTTTGGCTCCAAACTGACCTAGACTTCTGTCTTTATAAAGTTCCACATCCAAATAGGATATCTTCTCCATGTCTATTGTACAAGTAAATTTCAAAAAGTCAGACGAATTATTGAAGCCGATCACTAGGTCTTGGGCTTCTTCCAGTGAGCCATTAAACAAGATAAAAATGTCGTCCAAGAATCTTATGTACAGAACGACTTTCTCTTGAATAATATTATTGGGAAAGGCAAACGTTTTTTCCCAATGAGTCATGACCAAATTAGCTACACTGGTGCCACACGGAGACCCCATAGGCACACCAATCAACTGATGGAACCATCTGTTATTGAATGTGAAATAGTTACATGTCAAAATAATATTCAACAATTGCCACCATAGATATCTCTTTGGGTGGAGCTTGGTAATAAATCATCTCCAATTGAATCCATTCAAGTGCTACCTCATGGGGAATTGAAGAATATAAATCAATGATGTCAGTGGTCAGAAAATAGGCATTTCCTTCAAAGGTAACTAGTCCAACTTTTTCCAAAAAGGACCAAGAATCTCTGGCTGTGTGTGGTACCTGCGATACATATTGTTTGAGGATGGTGTCTACTACCTTCGCTGCTGCATAGGTAATACTACCCCTCGTGTTCACTATTTGGCACATAGGGGGATCACCACTACTTTTATGAACTTGTAATTTCTTCTTTCCCCTCCACCACTAAAACTCTACACTTTACTTAGTAAATATACTTATTCCTACTTCTTATTGCCCTGTTACTATCCTCTTATGCTCTAACCTACTCCTTTATCTCCTCTCCAGACTATTTCTTCTTTCCTCCTTTTATTCCCTTCTTATCTCCTGTTTTACTCTTCTTATTTCTTTTGAAACCTTCTTGCTATTCCTAAATTTTCGTAATGCTTTATACTGAACAACAACTTTTGTAATGCTTTTTACTGAACAACAATATTGTTTCTTTTATAGTATGTTCCTTAGATACTTCATGTATATTTATTTTTTGTTTATTCATGTTACTAAATGATAATTCACTTTGTACTTAATTATGTACTCTGTAAATTGTCCCATTGAAATATAGTATGAGTGGCCTCTACTGAAAATGGACATATATCCAGCTAGACTAGCCCGGTTAACAAATGTAAAATAAAATAAAAATAAAAAATAAAATAAATGAATCTTGGGATTCCCAAATAATGCTGTAATGCGTGGTGAGGGTACTGAAATAAGATTGTACATGTCTATATCCAGAGACCCACTAATGAACATGTCTTCAAAGTATGACCACACACGGTTCATACTAATATTCAATTCATTCTTAGATACTTCTCTAGAAGTCTCTGTAGAAAGTATTGCTAAAAGTCTATCTATATATTCATCCTGTTCCATAGCTACTAATCCACCTCCTTTGTCAGGTTTCATTATTCTGATAGAAGAAGAACTGAGAGCTTCCAATGAGTCCAATGAGTCCAATTCAATTTTGGAAATGTTGAAGTGGGTCTGTCATTTACACTTAAGCAAATTCCTAATGTCCGCATCACACATGTGTTCGAACACTCCCAAGCAAGGGGCCAAAGGTGGATTATATGTACTTGGAATGTGATACATAGGCCTTGGTTGGACCGTCTCTCCCAATAAAAGGCCTTACAAAAGGGGTTCCCGTGGATACTATGGTGGTGGCGGCGGCCACTAAGAAAGAGATGTCTGAATCATCTTCCTCTGTCCATCCTCCTAATAAGGCTTCTAGGACGATGGACAGATATGGGAAGCGCATATTTAGTTCGGTGACTTTTTCCATCCGATCGCTCAACTACCTTACGCATTTCACGCGTTTACAGAGAGATCTCATTAAGGAACTGGGAGATGCTCTCCAGGGACACACAGATGCTGCTGTCACTGAGAAAGTGGCAGCGCAACTTAACACCCTAAACTCCATAGTCAACTCGTCCATGAGGCTGATTTCATATGCAGCCGAAGGGTCAAGTAGAGCGGCAGCTTCAGCGATCGCCCTGAGAAGGCAATCCTGGTTGCGCTTATGCTCCTTTGCAGAAGCCTTTAAGTCTTCCTTTGCCAACGCCCCCTTGGATGGTGCCTCCTTGTTTGGGCCCAAAGTAAAGGAGACTCTCACGAGGTGTGAACAAGAAGGGAAGACCCTGTCTGCCGTAGGGGTCCGTTTTTCCATCCCATCTAGACCCTACCCTAAAGGGCAACGAGGAGGAAAAATGTGGTTCCGAAAGACTCTGGGATCTTTTCAGCACACCCAAAGGGACGCCCCCTCCAGAGGCAGAGGAGGGGGAAGAAACAGAAGACACCACCCAGCCGGCAGAGGGGGTCCGCAAAATCAGGGTGACAGAGAGACTTTCTCTGGAAAGCCCTTCCAGCACTCCTGAGTGCAGGCCCGACTGTCCTACTCTGGAGGCAGTCGGGGGTCGCTTGGTTTTATACCCAGAGGCCTGGCTAAATCTTACATCAGATTCCTGGGTAAAAAGCATAGTTACCAGAGGCTACAACATTCCCTTCATCAAAATGCCACCCATCTCCAAAAACCTCTCAGACGTTCCACCCAGTCTGCGAGACCAGGCAACAGTAGAGATAGGAAGGTTGCTCGAAAACAGAGTCATCCAACCAGTCCTGGTGGACCAAATAGGATCCGGAACTTACTCAAGGTTCTTTTTAGTTCCTTACACCTCAGACCTCAGCAAATTAAATACCTTTGTGAAAAAGGAAAAGTTCCGGATGGTCACGCTACAGTCAATCCTTCCCTTTCTGCAGAAGGGTGACTGGATGTGCTCTATAGATCTCAAAGACGCGTACTACCATATCAAGATGGCCAGGGCATCCAGAGATCACCTGCGCTTTCGGCTGGGAGCCAGTCATTTCCAGTTTTGCGCTCTGCCCTTTGGTCTCACCTCAGCCCCCAGGGTGTTCACCAAATGCATGGCAGTAGTAGCGTCTCA
Organism: Protopterus annectens; assembly: GCF_019279795.1. NCBI lineage: Eukaryota > Metazoa > Chordata > Ceratodontiformes > Protopteridae > Protopterus > Protopterus annectens. The sequence continues at coordinate 706,214,393 of NC_056750.1, read as the reverse complement.
CTTGAGACGAAGGGGATTCCGGGTGTTTCCTTATCTAGACGACTGGCTCCTATCCGCCACCACCGAGTATCGTCTTCTACAAGCCAGGGATTACACCATCAGTCTCTGCTCTTCACTAGGCATAACGGTGAATTTTGGAAAATCTGTCTTATCACCGTCACAGCGTATCTTATTTATAGGAGCACAGCTAGACACCTCCCTGGCTCAAGTTACTCTCCCCCCACCAAGAGTATCAGACCTCAGGCATCAAATTTCGGTCCTTCTACACAGCAAGAGAGTCCCTGCATGACAAATATTAAGAGTACTAGGCTTGATGGCAGCCTCCCTTATTGTAGTTCCTTTAGGCAGGATGCATATGAGGATTCTTCAATGGATGCTGTTCGCCCAGTGGTCGTATCGACAACTTCCACTGTCTCACGAAATCTTGATCACAAATTTTTGCAAGAAGGATCTCTTGTGGTGGATACACAGTCAAGAGCTAACACTAGGACAACCGTTTGTATTACCCAGTCCGGTAACAACTCTAACCACGGACGCTTCCCTGATAGGGTGGGGGGGATTCTTTCAGGGACAAACAGTCCAAGGTCAATGGTCCAACTTGGAGTACAATCTGCACATCAATGTTCTAGAGCTGAGGGCAGTGTTTCTAGCATTGCAACACTTTCACAAATCCTTACCTCGGGGAACAGTGACAGTTCAGACAGACAACATGTCAGTGGTCTGGTACATAAACAAGCAAGGGGGAACCAGATCTTACCCGTTATGCAGAGAGGCCCTCAGAATTTGGCAATGGGCAAAGTCCACTGGACGCTTTCTGATAGCAATGCATATCCCGGGGACTTCCAACGTAATCGCAGACAGGTTGAGCAGAGCCATCCTGTTCCCTCACGAGTGGTCCCTCAAACCTCAAGTGGCGGAAGAGATCTTCCGCAGATGGGGCCAGCCTTGCTGTGACCTGTTTGCATCCCCATTGAATGCCAAATGCAGAAGCTACTTTGCCCTGTTACCCCCTCCAGGGGGTGTCCCCAGGGACGCACTGGTATACGATTGGCCCCCGGGTCTCCTTTACGCTTTTTCTCCTGTTCCACTAATTCCCAGGTTTTTGCAGAAAGCCAAATGTCTGGACAGGACCATAATACTGATGGCCCCATTCTGGCCTCGACAAATCTGTTTTCCCTTCCTTCAATCTCATCAAGTGGAGGAACCATGGATGCTGGACCCGGAGCCAGACCTGTTGACACATTCGTCGGGAGTTCCTCACACCTTCCTCAAGTTCCTCAAACTGACAGCTTGGCTGCTCCGCTTCCCATCTTAGCCAGGTCGGAGTTACTATCCCCTGCAGTGCAACAAATTATTGTATCTTCTCACAAACCATCTACAAGGAAATTGTACAACAGCAATGGAACTGCTTTTGACTGGGCCTCCAAACAAGGTATAGATCCATTCGGGGCTCCAGTACACAAGATACTAGATTTCCTTACCACACTTTTTCAAGAAGGAGCATCAACATCCACTATAAGGGTTCAACTGGCAGCTATATCCAATTTTCATATTGGCCGTGAAGATGGTTCTCTTATGTCCCACAGGCTTTGTAAAGCCTTCATGAAAGGTACCTTTCACCTCCGTCCCCCCTTTCGTAATCCAATAGCCCTTGGAATCTTAATCTCATGCTGTCACAACTCATGTTGCCCCCATTTGAACCAGCAGCCACAACTCCGTTAAAATTTCTTTCGTGGACACTTTTTCTGGTTGCCATCACTTCCGCCAGGAGAGTTTCAGAGTTACAGGCTCTATCTATCCGACCCCCGTACATGATTTTTCATCCAGATAGAGTAACCTTGCGCACCAATCCGTCCTTCCTTCCGAAGGTTTGTTCGATTCAAAACATCAATCAGTCTATCGAACTACCTACCTACCTTCTTTAAAAAACATTCCAATAAGTTAGAATATACATTGCACAAATTGGACATTCACAGGCAACTGAAATTTTACTTACATAGGACAAAAGAGTACAGAAAGTCAGACCAACTATTTGTCTCATATGCTGACCAAGGGAAAGGACAGGCAGTAACGAAAGTTGCCTTATCCAAATGGCTCTCAGATTGCATAAATTTTGTATATGCTGAATCGAAACAGCAACTCCCTTTCAAACCCAGAGCTCATTCTACAAGGGCGATCACTGCCTCTTCAGCCCATACTGCTCATTTGCCTTTAGATACCATTTGTGCAGCGGCAACTTGGGCAAAACCACATACTTTTATCGCCCACTATAAACTAGACAAAAGCTCCAGGGACAGGGCGACGTTTGGTTCCACTGTACTCAGGAATGTTCTCCCTTGAGCCACCCAGGAAAAAGGAGATAGGGATGCTACCTGTGTGTAAGAACAAACTGCGAGATTGAACAATTTCACATTAAGAAGTTATGTTCTTACCATAACGTTCCATGTGGATTGTTCATCTCGCCTTTGTTCTTACATTCCCCCCCCCTCCATCTCCCGTCCTGCGGTCTGGGAGAACAGTTTCAACTGAATTCCTTTTCAGCCTTTTCTAGATATTGTTAGCATATTATTGTACATTAGTAATGGCATCTTTTCTCTTCTATTTGAGAGTAGGGTTCCAGACACTGTGTAGTATCTGTTTATAAGTGTTCTAGACACAGTTCTAAAGGGATTCTTCTGGTATAGCAAACTAGATCTGAGGGTTAGCACCTGTGGATCATGGGATATTACTGTGCCTCGAGCTTTCTCGAAGATGCGGAGCTAGTGATGTGGCTCCGAACCCGTGTGTAAGAACAAAGGCGAGATGAACAATTCACATGGAACGTTATGGTAAGAACATAACTTCTTATTATTGATTCATATTTTATTATTTAGTAATTTTAGGTCTAGATACGCTAACTTTTAGACCTGTTTTATTTAATGACAGTAATAAACCTATACTGAGTAGCCTAAATTTGTTATATTATATGTTACATGTCATATTTTATATTTCTATATTATTATTTTTATTATTTAGTGAGATATGATTAATATTATATTATGTTAAGTTGTCAATCTCGCCTTCATTCTTGCTGGATGGGTTCGGAGCCGATCCTCGGCTCCGACTCGGCACTTGCTAAGCTCGAGAGCTAATTTTACCAGCTCGAGGCAACCCTATATCCCATGATGCAAGGCGGAGACTACCCAGATCTCATTTGCCGCTTCGCTAACGAGGTGCCTCTTTTCATAGATTCGTAGATTAGTACTAAGCTAACTGCCCTTGCGAGCCATTTTAAGCCTAGCCAATTATCTCTTGTGAGACTCAAACCCTGCACCTTGTGTTTGTAAGGCAAATACCTTAACCATTAGGCCACCTCCCCAACCCTCTTTTTACCAGCTCCAGGTAAGTTTCTTAATAATAAGACTTTTAGTCTCACCCTTTGAAATTTAATAACTTTAGTTGTTTTTTGTTAACCTTAACGCTTATTTTAACCCTATTCCCGTTAGTGTTCCCTCTTTTTCGGGTTATTTATCCCCTTTCCCTAGGTTAGGCCTTAGGCCTTCCCCTTTCCTAAATTTTTCCTGTCAGGGATTTTTTTTTTGTGTTTGACTGTGTTGTATCCCTGTTTAGTTTAGATTTTTGGATTGGGTGTTTTGTGTGTGTGTGTCGGCGTTTTTGTCTTGACAACTTGTGTTTCCTCGACACAGCTATGACGAAGGACACAAAGGTCTCAGGCTTCAAGAAGTGTGACTCGCACTGTCAGAAGATGTCTCTGACAGACAATCACACTTCTTGTGTTTACTGCCTGGGACCTCTGCACCTGCAGGACTTTTGTGCTATCTGTCATGCCTTCAGCCCAAGAGTCCTGCAGGAGCGCAGAAATAAATTGATGTTGAGGGGCTTATTAAAGCCTGAGAGCTCCCCCACTAAGTCGGCGCCGGGGAAGCCCTCGAAACCTATCAAGCCTTCGGCTGCAAGTCCCAAGCCGCCGGCTACTGGATTAACTTCTCCAGTGTCGAGATCGGCTCTGGCCAAAGCCAATCCTTCCATTCTAGCAGTCACAGTATCAGCTCCATCCGGCACCGATACTGCCAAATCTGGACACTCAGTGTCGGCTCCGGCTGGAGCCGACGTATCCTCGGCTCCTTCGGCTCCATCAATGTCTAAAAAGAGATCTCGATCCCCCTCATTAGGATCGATACGTTCGGCTCCGAGATCACCCTTGCTCTCGGAGCGGAGCCATTGGAGCCGTTCTTCTCGGTCATTCAGGCTGTCTGATCACGACCTCGAGAGAGTGGTGAGTAGACTATTAAAGTCTCAGGCATTGGCCCAAATGCTCCCTAGCCCGTCTCAACAGACGATAGCTATTTCACATCCACAAAACATTCCTCCTTCGACTCTCTTACAGAGCTCAGAGCCGGAGCTCCTCTGAACCGTGACCGTTGTAGCTTCAGAGCCGATACCACCCCTTTCGGCTCCGTCGTCCTCTGTTCCAATTTCCTCCTTGAGGCCTTCATTGGAGGGATCCGGGCGTCTGGTCTCTCTCGTCAGCTCCGAGGGGGCGAGTGGCATCGGACCCTTGTTCAACCCCGTTCTCCCTCTCGGGACTTCGGCGTTGGTGTGCTCAGCCCCGACATCTGCCTCGGAGCCTTCCCTCTCGGTGAGACCTGGAGTTCCTATCTCTTCGGAGCGGGAACCTTCTGGTCTCTCTGATGGGGGAGCCTTCGAGGTGATGAGGAGTGTACTAGCCCCTGGGCTTAGTCAACGGACAGTTCCATCAGCTCCTCCCACTACAGTGCCTGCTGACGTCTCTTCCCACTCTCTTGCTCCCGGACCCAGAGATCCAACGCCTCAGGTTTCCCCATTGGGAATATCTTCCTCTTCTGAGGCTTCTCCTGATCCGTCAGGTGAACCTCCATGTAAGAGGACATGTAAGAGGAAACATCTAGACTCCCCCGAGTCTATTACATCTGATACTGACTTGGATGAGTCGGAGGGATCCCCAAGGTCCTCCTCTGAGGATGTCTCTTTCTCAGACATCCTTGAACTCCTTAAGCAGAGGGGGAACTGACCCTCCCTTAATCCTTCCGAGGACGAGTCAGTATAACTGGAGGCGTTCGTATCTCGACCCTCCACCTCCTGGGTGTCTCCGCCTTTCGACCCTGTTATGGATGTAGTGGCTCGGAAGGCATGGATGGCTCCGGATTCGGTGGAACCTATTCCTAGGAGGCCTTCTAAATTCATTACGGCCCCACCAGATGGACAATATTTGACAAAGGGTGTCCCAGTTGATGCCATGGTGGTGGCTGCAGCCACCAAGAAGGAACTAGCTGATCCTTCAGTACCTGTCCATCCTCCTAACATGGATTCTAGGACTATGGACAGGTACGGCAAGCGGATTTTTTCTTCAGCGACCTTTGCCATGAGATCGCTGAACTACTTATGCCACTTCACCCGCCTTCTAAGAGATGTTCTTAAAGAGTTGGGAGAAGTTTTACAGGATCCGTCAGCTGCTGGGTCTCAGGATAAGATTAGCTCACAGCTAGGAATCCTTAACTCCGTTGTTAACTCCTCCATGCGGCTCATTTCTTATGCAGCTGATGGAGCGAGTAGGGCCGCAGGCTTGGATGCGGCTTTGTAATTTTGCAGACCCCTTCAAGGCGTCCTTCACAAACTCCAATTTTGATGGTTTGACCTTGTTCCGACCTCAAGTGAAAGACACTTTGACGAGATGCGAACAAGATGGCAAGACTCTTTCTGCCGTAGGAGTCCGTTTCTCCACCCCTTCAAGACCTTACCCCAAAGGTCAGAAGGGAGGGAAAATGTGGTTCCGCAAATCTCAAGGAGTCACACCTGACGCACGAGGTCAGTTTACCCCCAGAGGCAGAGGGGGTAACAATAACAGACGCCGCCCTAGGGGCAGAGGGGGTCCGCAGAATCAGGGTAGCAGAGAGCCTCTTTCTGACAAACCCTTCCAGCATCCCTGAGATGTTGCCCAATTGTCCACCTTCGGAGGCAGTCGGGGGAAGATTATCGCTGTACCCAATAGCCTGGCTTTCCCTTTCTCAAGACAAATGGGTACAGTCGATTATATCCGAGGGTTACAAAATTTCCTTTATTCAAACCCCAATTCAGCAAAAGGGAACCCTTCCAGACGTTCCACCCGGTCTAAGGGAACTAGCAGTACTAGAGATATCAAAACTGCTAGCAAAAAGAGCCATCCAGTCAGTCCCAGCGGACCAAATAGGATCCAGAATCTACTCAAGGTTCTTTTTAGTTCCAAAAAAGACAGGGGACTGGAGACCAATATTAGATCTGAGCAAACTAAACAAGTTTGTAAAGAAATCAAGATTCCGGATGGTCACGCTTGTCCATTCTACCCTTTCTGGGCAAGGACAATTGGATGTGCTCAGTAGATCTTCAGGATGCGTACTATCACATAAAAATTCACAGACGCTCCAGAAGATTTCTCCGCTTTCGGCTGAGGACCAGTCACTTCCAATTCAGGGCCCTGCCCTTTGGACTCACTACAGCCCCCAGAGTGTTCACCAAATGTATGGCAGCGGTTACGGCTCACCTGAGACGTCAAGGATTCCAGGTGTTTCCATATCTAGATGACTGGCTCCTCACTGCCACCACCAGGCATCAACTTCTCCAGGCCAGAGATTACACCATTCACATTTGCAGAGGACTAGGGATTTCTATAAATTTCGAAAAATCTGCCTTGTCGACTTGTCAATCTATTACTTTTATAGGCGCAAAATTGGACACCGTACAACTTTCAGCAAAGTTAACAGACCAAAGGATCTTGGACATTCAAAGTCACGTCCAGGTGATTCTTCACAGCTACAAAATTCAGGCCAGATTTGCTCTGAAAGTATTGGGTCTTATGGCGGCCGCCATAACACTTCTTCCCTTCGCCCGTTTTTACATGCGTCTTCTACAATGGATGCTATTCTCCCAATGGTCCTTTCAACAACTACCCATGCATCATAGGATCATAATCACTCCAACTTGCAAAAGGCATCTGACCTGGTGGATATCGTCCCCTCAAATCCATCAGGGCAGACTCTTTATTCCTTCTGTCCCGGACGCCTCCCTGATAGGGCGGGGGGGGGCATTATCAGGGCAGGATGGTCCATGGCACTTGGCAACCTTTCGAATACCATCTGCACATAAATGTCCTAGAGATGAGAGCAGTGCTTTTAACGTTGCAAGCCCTCAACGACTCTCTTCCCCTGGGGACTATTGCAGTCCAAACGGACAATATGTCCGTAGTGTGGTATATCAACAAACAGGGCGGAACCTAGTCCTATCCACTGTGTCGAGAGGCTCTCAGACTTTGGCAATGGGCAATCTCTTCTCAGCGGTTTCTGATAGCAACGCATATCCCTGGGAAATCCAACATCATAGTGGACAGATTGAGCAGAGCTATTCTCATGCCTCACGAGTGGTCTCTCAAACAATCAGTGACGGAAGAGATTTTTCAGAAGTGGGGCCTTCCTTGCTGCGCCCTTTTCACTACACCTCAAAACAGCAGATGCCCAGACTTCTTCTCTCTCTTCCCCCTTCCAGGCCATCCCCCCAGAGACGCTCTAACCCAAGATTGGCCCTGGGGACTTCTTTATGCCTTTCCCCCCTTTCCGCTGATACCTCAACTAATTCAGAAAGCAACCTCCTTGAGAGCCAAGTTGATTCTCATTGCCCCTTATTGGCCTCGACAGATATGGTTTCCGTTCCTACATTGTTATCTCTTGGTACAGCCATGGCATCTGGACCCGGTTCCAGATCTTCTGACCCACCAGTCGGGGCAGCTGCACCAATCCATACCTTCTCTCAACCTCACTGCTTGGTTAGCCAGGCTTCCTATGATTTCTAATCCCGTCCGGGATATCATAGTAGCTTCCCTAAAATCTTCTACCAGAAGGATTTACACTAGTAAATGGTGATGTTTCTCCTTCTGGGCAAAAGCTAGGAACATAGACCCCTATACTGCTCCGATTCATTCGGTCTTGGACTTCCTAGCTGAGATTTTTCATTCAGGATCCTCTTTCTCCACAGTAAAAGTTCAGCTAGCAGCCATTTCGAATTTTCATATAGGCCTTTTGGACCACAACATTATGTCACATAAACTTTGCAAGGCATTCCTTCGAGGTATCTTTTTACTTAAACCTCCGATTAGAGACCCCCCACCACAGTGGGATCTAAATTTAATTTTAACATCCTTGATTCTTCCCCCTTTTGAACCTGCGGCTGCCTGTTCGTTGAAATTTCTTTCTTGGAAGACACTCTTTCTAGTCGCCATTACTTCTGCCAGGAGAGTATCTGAGCTTCATGCTCTCTGCATTCGTCCTCCCTACTTAATCTTCCACAAAGACAGGGTATCTCTAAGGACTAATCCGTCTTTCTTACCAAAAGTGGCATCGCAGACTAACTTAAATCAATCCATTGGTCTTCCAGTGTTTTTCCCGAATTATTCTGATAGAGCGGAACAAAAATTACATTGTCTTGATGTTCACCGCCAGCTCAGATATTATCTGGACAAAACTAAACTTTTTAGGAAATCTGATGAACTGTTTCTATCCTATGCAGAAAACAGGAAAGGCCTTCCAGTTTCCAAGGTGACTTTATCTAGATGGCTGTCTTCTGTGATTACTTACATTTATCAGCTCAGAGGCAAAGAGTTGATTTCTAAGCCAAAAGCCCATTCTACCAGAGCTCTAGCTACATCGACAGCTTTTCAAGCTAGACTTCCATTAGACACTATTTGTGCAGCAGCCACATGGGCCTCTCCTCATACCTTTGTTTCACATTACAAATTAGACTTGGCCTCCAGAGACAGAGCAAATTTTGGTTCCACCGTTCTCAAGAGTCTGTTCCATTGAGCCACCCAGGATAGAGGTGTTAGGGACGCGGTCCCATCCAGCAAGAATGAAGGCGAGATTGACAACTTAACATTAAGAAGTTATGTACCTACCATAATGTTCCATGTTAGTTGTCTTCTCGCTTCTTTCTTGGCCCGCCCTACATCCCCCTAGCCTGGTCAGACCGAGAAGATTATGCCTCTTCTATTAAGAGGTTTTATCCTTTTTCTAGCTAGTCAGCTTCTAGTGTCACTAGATTAGGTTGATCCTTTCTAGAGGATTATGATGTTTATGATTGTCATTTTTAGTATTGTTACTTTTTCTTCCTCCTGTACAGTTGGAAGAATATATTCCTAATTTCCTTAGCTACCAAACGAGATCTGGGTAGTCTCCGCCTTGCATCATGGGATATAGGGTTGCCTCGAGCTGGTAAAATTAGCTCTCGAGCTTAGCAAGTGCCGAGTCGGAGCCGAGGATCGGCTCTGAACCCATCCAGCAAGAAAGAAGGTGAGAGAAGACAACTAACATGGAACGTTATGGTAGGTACATAACTTCTTAATTTTTCTTGGGTAGCTGTTCTAGTTATTTAGATACTTAGGTTAGTATGCATTAATTTCATTATATCTATTATAATCATTACATTAGTTATTTTAATTGAAAGCAGGCAAGATAAAATGCATGCATAGGTAATTTTTGATTAGGAAGTGTCGCGCTTCCATTATTAGTATTTATGCTGTAGGTTGAACATTATTTTTATGTTATTATATATTTTACATATTTATCTACTTTATACAGTTTTATAATCAAAATATTGGGCTTTTTTCTTTCAGTTTCAAAGCCTGCTATTATTACAGTCCCTGTGTATGAATTTTTTATTATGTTAATAGAGAATTGCAAATGCACCTTAGTTAGCTGTGATCTGTACCTTTAAGGAGTTAAAGGGAGAGCAAGGGGCGTGGTTAAGTGTTTCAATGCTGGTATTTAAACTCACTTGTAGTGGTGGGAATGTTTTGCTTGTCTGAAGAAGTTAGTGCAAGGTACTAACGAAAAGCTTTTACAGTGGCTTAATAAAATTTGTCGTTTTTCATGTTTTTTACATTTTGGACTGGCCTGAGTCGTGTTCTTGGCATTTGAATTAGCGGTGGTTTTCGCTAGTTTGTTTATCCGGTCTTGAAAGTTTATTTCTTTGAGGTTTTTTGCATTACCAATTCTCTGCACTGCCTTTTGGCTTATCTACTGCGCCCAAGGTCTTTACAAAGTGCCTGGCACCAGTAATTGCATTCTGCAGACAAAGAAACATTCAAAGTTATCCTTATCTGGACGATTGTCTCATTCAGGCAGAGGACAGTGACACTCTTCTTCAACGTCTGGCGTTTGTAAAAAGGCTTCTAGCATACCTAGGGTACACCATAAATGAAAAGAAATCACAACTGGTACCTTCTCAAATAATTGCATTCCTGTTTGCAAGCTTGAATACAACTGCCCAGATGGCTTACCTCACGTCAGAAAGCAAATGCAATTGACAACATACTTCAAACAAATGGCAACAAAACCCCAGTTTGTCTGCAAGACAAATTCTGCAGGTTTTGGGGTTCATGGCATCTTGCATTCTACTAATTCCATATGCGAGACTGCATATGAGGAAACTTCAGTGGTACCTAAAAAGTTTATGGAGTTAACATTGTCACAGCCTGGAAACCATGATTCCTCTCATTCCCTGCCTACAATAGGAGTTTCTTTGGTGGGCAGAGGCATGTCACCAAAACAAGGGACTGTCATTCACTGTACCCCCTGCCACCCAAACCCTAACTACAGATGCATCAGACTATGTTTGGGGGCCCACCTGGCAGGGAGATTCATTCAGGGCAAATGGAGCCCAAACCAAATGCATCTGCATATCAACCAGAAAGAAATGCTAGCTGTTCAGAATGCTCTGACAGCCTTCAAGGACTTACTTCATCCAGGACAACTACTGATAAAGACGGACAACACCACAGTTATGTGGTACATAAACAAGCAGGGGGGTACCCATTCCTACCCCCTTTGCAGACTAGCCATGGCCTTGTGGAACACAGCCTTGATTTACCAAATACATCTTCAAGCTCAATTCCTGCCAGGAAAGCAAAATACTCTGGCAGACGACCTAAGCAGAAATCTTATGGACCTGCACGAATGGAAACTGGATCCACAAATCTTCACCTTGTTAACACCAAAATGGGGAAGACCAGACATAGATCTATTTGCCTCTCCCCCAAACTATCAGTTGGACAAATTCTGCACAAGAACTCATCACAAAAAAGCATGGAAAGTGGATGCTGTATCCTTCAGCTGGAAAAACCTATCAGTCTATGCCTTTCCCCCTCTGTCTCTACTCTCCAAGGTCTTACTAAAAGTCAGACAGGAAAAAACAAAAATTATTCCAATTGCTCCGGACTGGCCTCACCAACACTGGTACCCACTCCTAAGGAATATGTCACACCTTCCTCCATGGTACTTGCCTCAAACACCTCATCTACCGTCTCAGCAGAAATATCAAATTCTGCACACTCATCTCCAAACTCTGAATCTTACAGCATGGCTAATCAACTAATTATTCAAACCACATCTCTCAGTAAACCTGTGATGGATATCATTTTGGAAGCCGGAAGGCATAGTACTGGAAAATCTTATGCTGATAAAAGGAAGAGATTCTGTGCTTGGAACCAAGCACAAGGAATAGACACAGCAAAGTCCAATATTCCTCATATTTTACAATGCTTAACTGAGATGCTTGACAAGGGCCTATCTTTTTCTTCAATAAAAATCAATGCCTCTGCCATCTCAGCTCATTACAACACAGAGCCTCCTCTCTTTTCTCATCCACTGCCAAAACGGTATCTCAGAGGGGCCAAAATTTTAAGGCCTCCCAGGAGAGCACCAACTCCTGCTTGGGACCTCAATTTTGTGCTGGAAAAACTCACCCTGCCTCCTTTTGAACCAGCAGCTACTGCGGATATAAAATTTCTGTCTTGGAAGACGGCTTTTCTTTTGGCAGTCACTTCAGCTAGAAGGGTTTCAGAGATACAGGCTCTCATGGCAGTGGAGCCTTTCATTATATTTTACCCAGACAGGATGGCCCTCAGGACCAATCCTTCTTTTATGCCTAAGGTGGTATCCAGTGTGGCTCTTAACCAGGCCAGTCACCTGCCAACTTTTTTCCCAAATCCGCAGAACAAGGGGGAGCGAATTCTGCATTCATTGGATGTACACAGACAACTAAGATTCTACTTAAACAGGACAAAATCTCGAAGAAAGTCTGAGCAACTACTGGTAGCATTTGCTGCAGGGTCAGAGGGGAAGGCTATATCAAAGCAGACTATTTCTAAATGGATAAGCCACTGCATTTGTTTCTGCTATTTGCACCATGGTAAACCTGTGCCCAAGGGGATCAGATCCCTTTCCACCAGGGCTGCCTCTACTTCAGCAACTTTTCTCAGAGGGGTCCCAACCAAAGACATTCTAGAAGCTGCTACTTGGAGCTCTGTTCATATGTTCACAAAGCATTACCATTTACCTATCTTCTCTAAATCCAGGGCAGGCTTTGCCACTGCAGTCCTGCAGGGCCTTGTAGCTGCTCCTAATGCTGTTTAGTTCCATCCTCCCATCCATAGCTTTGGGATTCTACCCAAATGTAATGACTGCAACAGTGAAACACGAAGAACATAGTACAGTTGTGTACACTTACCATAAATGTAGATGTTGGAGTGTATTCACTGTTGCAGTCCGGGTTACCCACCCACCATCCCCCATTCTATACCTTTTTCTTACCTTCACTATACTCAAAAGCCTTTGTGGTGTATTTGCTTTTAGTTGAATGTAAATTTTATGTTTCTAAGGTGCATTTATATATTTACAGTTTATTGATATATTTTTGTTCCCCATTTGGGGGGCACCTGACATCTGGGGCAAGAAAAACTGATTAAAATGGCTTTGGCTGCATGTTTTATACCCCTGATGACCTGACATCATGGAAGAGGCGACAGCAACCGATGCAGGACCCAGGACTTTGTTATTCAGGCTGACTGAGGGCAACCTGCCAGCAGATTACCCAAATGTAATGACTGCAACAGTGAATGCACTCGAACATCTACATTTATGGTAAGTGTACACAACTGTACTTTTCTTGTCCTGTGCCAGGGTGCATAATGTCACAACGAGCCCAAGGTCCTTCAGGAAAATATGACTGCAGCCTATGGTGGTCCATGTGGGAGTGAATAATCTAAGGCACTCCACCGTGGGGGACATAAAGAAAGACATGGTGGAGATTTACTATGCACGTGTTAGAGACAGAAAAAACAACTGGTCTGGAGTAGTATCTTGTCTTCACCGAAGAGCAGTGCCTAAATGCCAACATAAGATAGTAGCTTTAAGAATGACTGAGTAGTTGACGCCATCCAGAAAGGGATCTAGTATGTGTTGGCTTGCAGTGAGATGGTAGACAGTACTTTTACCAGGGATGGCAATACCCTCTCCTATTATGGCTTACTTGTATTGACTAAAGCCTTTGCTGCTACCAAAGTCTCTTTTGTAGGCAGACTGTACTTGGACATTACAACATTGCAAACTCAAAGTAGGATAACATGATTCTGACAGTTTACATTGCTAGGAGTCTAAATGGAAACATGGCTGAACTTGAGGCTGTCCTGCATTTTGGATACATTCATATGTATGTAATTACTGAGACATGATTTCAGTGCAAAGATGGCATTTCCTCAGTACTGGGGTTTAGTGCCTGTGATGCTTTCAGGTCCTTAGGTAATTGTGGGTGGGTTGTCTTTACTTGTCAGAAATATTACCCTAACTTGGAGTTCCTGGATAGCCAATTCACCCTCAAGAAATTCAAATATTACTTCATTGCTAGCTACAAATCCTCATCATCATCCCCCAAAGATCATTAAGTATCAAGCCAGATACCTTTTTGCTTGGAGGCTACAATTAGCCAATCATTGATTGGCACATTTAAACTTCTGAAAATGGATACGCTTAGCATTTCCTAGACTTGGTTAATACCAGTGCATATTGTAAAACTGCCTAGTAAAGGCTCTAATATCAATGACCTGGTACTTTCTAGCCTACCATCCTGCCAGTATCCCACCCTGCATTTCTTCATTCCTAGTTAAATCAGACCAAATATTGGTAATCTTGTCTGTCAGGCCTAGTGGTATCCCACCACCATCAAATGTTTCCATTTTATGAACTTCTAGGCAAACCTACTTCATCTTGTATATGGCCTACAGAAAATACCTAGCAATTTCCCTCAAACAAACCAAAATAAGAGAGCTGGTGCATTCACCTCCAACTTTTATTAGCTTCTAAACAGCTGCATAGAAAAGACAGTAACCTGTCTTACCTAATTATATTGATAAATTAGGAATAAACTTCACTAGTAGAGCTTCTATATAAATAAACTGTATAACAAAAGAAGGAAAATAATGAAAGGGTGTAAGAAATCTACCCTCACCCCTCTGCCTCAAGACCCCATTTAAACATGCCAGCAAGGAACTTAAGAGCACCGTTAGAAAATGTAAAGCAGACTGTGAGCTTAAATTTGTTAGACGATGACAAAGGAAACTGCATGTCTTTCTTCAGTTATGCCATTAAATTAAAGAATTAATGTCTAGCAATGCACTGACTTCATCCATACCTGATCCCAAGGATATAGGCAGTATATTAGCAGACAAAAGTACTTCTATGTTTTCCCGCCATATTTATATTACTGCTCCTGGTATTTGTGAAAATTCAGTTTCCCCAGAAATCACCTCGGAACAAGTCTTAGAATCCCTGTAAAAGGTTACAAATAATACTTCTGTGAGACCAAACAACATTCTAGGCTGCAGTGTCATCAATGCATTATGTGTTTTGTTCATTGTGATGACAAGGTTTAGATCCCTGGAGTGTGTGACTCTGAGGGATTGGGATTTCTTTAAGTGGAGCATGTCAAACCCTGAGCTGTTGGACATACTCCACTTAAAGAAATCCCAATCCCTCAGAGCCACACGCTCCAGGGATCTAAACCTTGTCATCACAATGAACAAAACATTCTGGAGGGATAGGTTCCTGACCCAAAGACTCCCCATACTCTGGAATAGACCCTTACATGTTAAGTAGAGCGCCTCATTGGCCATCTTCAAAAGGAACCTTGATGACTGGATGGGAGATAGGAAATTCACCCCTGGGATCATGTCAGTCGCCCTGCTAGACAGGGGCCCAAAGAAGTAAATATTGTGGGAAGAAATATCCAGGGAATTTTTATGACTAGGCTTGCATAGGCCCTGGGGCCGATAGCCTAGTACCAACCTATGAACATTTTACTTAAATAGTTCTACCTCAGGCTGTCCATAGGATTTGTACTTGATGTTTGGAGAAAAGTCATTGCAACTCCCCTACACAAGTTCTGTCTCTGTACAAACCCAGCTTGTCAGCGTCACCAGTCTTCTATGCAAAGCCATGAAACATATCAAAGCAGATGTGGCTATGCTTAGCATAACTGATTTGAGCCCAGTCATTTTGATTTTGTGAAGTACAGATCCTGTCTCCTGAAACTAGTAGGCTACTTTAAAACCATTGTAAATGCTGTGGATGGTGGACCTTCTTTGCATGTTGCGTCTCTTGAACTGGCTAAGACTTTTGCCACTATTCCCCATGCTAGTATTACTGAAAATTTGGATAAACATAATGTAAACCTCCTACATTGGCCATTAAATTACAGATTGGCTGTCCATCTGATCCCTGGTTATAAAACTTACTGGTGTATCCCCTGCATGTAAAATTGTAAGTAGTGGGGTACAATACAGATCAGTGTTTGGCACACTTATATGTGCTACTTTTTTTGCGTACATCCAACCCAGTGTGATTGACAAAACTTGTTTGCAAACTGGGCACTGTTAATGACTCATCTACTGATACTAAACATCTCTGTTATGTACTCATCTACTCATACTAAGTAGCTCCAGCAAGGGCTGGAATATGCACATACCTGATGCACCAATAGTGGTCTCAAGCTAAATGCAAAAAGGTGCAGCATAGTAGTGTTAGGCAAAAAAGTTATAAATGGTACTCCTATTCAGATATAGATGGTCATAAGAGACCTGTGTACTTGCGGAGCTACTCTCGCTCATTCAACCACCATGTTTCCACCCTAGTCAGGAAGTCTTTTTTTCTGGTGCAGTTAATTTCCAAAATCCAAATGTGTCATCCTATGTCTGTACTCTTTCCTTATAAGTGTCTCCTTCAGTATGTACTGATCTAAGCATAGTACTCGACTCAAAAGGCCCCAGAGAATTTTAACAATCAATAAATAAATAAATGTATGTGTTAAATCATTCAACTATCCAATAGATTATAATGCTTTTCCTTGTATTCAGCAGTTTACTGGTCCAAGCTGACCAGTGTCTCACTTTTTTTGTTTAATTAAACAAGAAACATCTTTATTAAATTATTACTTATGATATAGGCAATCAGGTTTACTATCATTTGTGTGAACGACGTTCTGTCGGCGCGTATACTGCCAATCAGAATGTTGTGCATAAAATGAAAAGTGTATGGTATAGTCGAAGACACTTGTGCGAATGCCGTAGTGTATTTTCATAAGTGTGTTTGACTATATGTACAAAGATCATGGTACAGTGGGGAGTGGAAATTAATCCATATACCCACTGTAGTGCGATCTCACAGTTGGAATATATTAGTAGCAGGGGGTGTTTGGGGGGGTGCAGGGGGCTTGCCCCCTGCAAAAATGTGATTTGTCGTATAGGAGTTTGATTTACATCAACTCCTGCATGGCTATCACTGGATGTTTTTGGTGACAATGTCGATTCAAATGTGTGAATCATTTGGGTCGACATTGTGTAGGAGTGGAGAGTTGGGTTTTGGTGTTTATTTTCGTTATTGCAAACGGCAAATGTTTTGCTGTTTGCAATAATAATAGTAAACCAGGCAATCATACATGTATATAAATGAAAACAAACCATACTGACATAATTTTAGTTGAAAACATTATACATCACTTATAATCTATCTAGTCACTGTCAGTCGAAGATTGCTCATTCACATCCTGCCTTCTTTTAAACCTCATTCCTTATCTGCATGTATTGTTCCCACAGTTTCCATTTTTTCTATGCAATTTGCTCCCATTTCCAGTTTTATCACTGTTGTTATATTCACTTGTGGTGCAGTTGGTTTAAATTTTGATTTCCATTTCCTAGTAAGTGCTTTGCAACCACTGTAATTAAACTTAGGAAGGTGTTATTATGTGTAGGAAATTCTGATTCTACATCATAGCTCAAAAAATCTAATTTACTCACCCAGTATTTCTAATAGAGTATTCTGCAGGGAATTTTTAAAGTCTGCAACTCATTACACCCTGAGAAAATATGTTCCCAGTTACCTCTTTCTTTCCCATTGCACCCTCCAATATTTTCTATCTGTCTGAGGAAGAATTCTCTGGAGTCTACTTGGGACATAAAAATAAATGCTTCCAGGCAAAGTTCCTAAATCTTCTAGACTTGGTTGCATTATTTGGGAGTGTGAAAAAAGGAGTACTGCCAGCACAGCTAGCTGGAATTTTGTACATAATTATATGTCATTTCTGAATATCAAAATTTATATAAGATGCTTGTGTCACAAATGTATTAGAACCATATGTCATGTTTATATCAAACCGCTCTGTACAGATATTTGTGTTGAAAAGGTATTTGTAAAGTGCTTGTGCTTAAAATGTATCCACAGTGTGCCCTACTGGAAGAGAACAGAAATGTAAATGTACTATTTTAACTGTTTAAATGTATATGTTAACAGAGGAACCCAGGGGGCTAACCTCAGTCCAACAAACTTTAGAAAAATATTTGAAATGAAGTTACTTTATAGGCTAGGCCATAAAGAGGCCATCTGTCAGGTTTCAGTGCAGCTGGAGACACAAAGTCTGCACTAGGAAGCCTTCTGTATTGTCTTTGGGGTGAATTAATTGCTACATTGGAAGCACGAAGGAATGCACTTCATTTATATCTTCCAGCACCTGCCAAAAGATCTGAGCAAAAGCCCTTGTATGAGTATTTTTACAGGTAGATGCTAAATACTGCCAGATTCAGCAGTGGGGGTTTTACGTGGAACTAGAAGTCAGATGACCAGAAATTATGTCATTCTACATGCTAGCTCAGCAGTAATATTTTAGATATTTTGAGAAGTGTCTTAGTGAGACAGGCCATTCTGCTTTGGACCTGACAACAAGAACCATTCACTACATCTGCCTTGCTTATAAGTAAGTTATTAGGGTATAGTAACTCACTTAGAGTTAGTAATATAGCAAAGGTTAGTTTAGATTTTGTTTTTCTTTATTTGTGTCAACTTGTACTGCAATTTTATTTTAAACATTTCCTGTGGTTTTGAACTCTGATGTCTCTGTGAATATATATATATATATATATATATATATATATATATATATATATATATATATATATATGGGTCTACTTCATTTCACTGACTTTCATTTCACTGAAATTTCATTTGACTGACACTTCATTTCACTGACAGTTCATTTGACTGACGAGTATTATTAGCAAGAAAATAGAATATGCCCCCTTCCCCACTGTAGTGCGACCCTGGAGTTAGAATATATAGTTGGGGGTGTGGGGGGCATATATTGTTAAGTTTTGATATAATATTGGTTAGTAAAAAAAAGTAAGTGGGGGGCTTCACCCCCCACACACACCCCCAACTATATATTCTAACTCCAGGGTCGCACTACAGTGGGGAAGGGGGCATATTCCATTTTCTTGCTAATAATACTTGTCAGTCAAATGAACTGTCAGTGAAATGAAGTGTCAGTGAAATTAAATTTCAGTCATTTGGTCTCAGTCAAATGGGAGTCAGTGAATTGGAAGTTAGGTGAAATGAAGTAGACCCATATATATATATATATATATATATATATATATATATATATATATATATATATATATATAGTATCCTTGTTCTTTTATTATTTATTATTAAATGTATTTAAACCTTTCATTGTGGCTGATCTGTGTAGAGATATTTACGTTTTTTTTTTTTTTTTTTAAATATTTTTATTCATTTCCAAAAACAAGAAAACATGAATGCAGGTTATTTATGACAATGAAGTATTTACAAATTATTTAAAAAGGTAGGCTAAAACCTCTAAACAGATATCAAACATTAAAACCAAAATAAAGTATTTACAAGGGTGTCTATTGTTGACATATAATTGACTTTCTATACAATTGTTTCCTGATTATAATCTGCTGCAGTCATTATTCTCCAGTATTTCAGTTACTTTTTGCCATGCTACGTATAATGATGTAGTTCTTTCAGTTCTTCCTTTAATAGTGTTCATTTCCAATTGCGATACTGCTGACACCATATTCATGAATTGCTTAAAAGTTGGATAAGCTTTGGATTTCCAGTTTGATGTAATGTTCTTCCTTGCAATAGCTAGGAGAGTCCATAAGATTACATATTTTGTTCTTGGCACACAGTTGGGTACAGGTACATTAAACAAAATAATAGATTTGGAAGTGTGGAATTTATCATTGAATACCATTTGCAGAAAATAATTTATTTTATCCCAATATGGTTTAATCAAATGGCATTCGTAGAACATATGTTGCCAGTCTGCTTTTATTGATAAATCACATCTCCAGCAGCCAATATTTTTCTTAAACATAAGTTCCATTTTATGAGGGGTTACATAAGATCTGTGTATGAATTGCCATGTAAAAAGTCTCCAATGTAATGAAAGTGATGTCTGCTTTGGAGAGAGAAGAATTAGTTTTTTATCTCTGTCATTTGGCACATGTCCATTAACTGATCCATAATAATTCCATATTTTGTCATTATTATGCATTTTTATTTTTTTGTGTGATTTATAAATAGATGATAAGTATCACTTTCCAGTAATGGGTTGATTCGTTAGTAATATTATATGTTCTATAAGATTAGGAACATTTTGTCTTATTGATGGTTGCATTGTTTCTTGTTTGCTTAATATATACTGTCTTAATTCTTGTACATGTAACCACGAGCTATCTTCCATATTTAATTTCTGTTTAATCTGGTCTATTGTCAGAGGTTTTCCAGAGTTTAGCAATTGATGCCAATATATTAATCCCTTTTCTTTAAGCATGTTGACTACTTCCATATTAAATGTTATTATATTACCTTGTGTGTACGCTACTGGATATAAAAGAAATGACCATGCTTTAATATCAGAATTGCTATCAATAAGATTTTGGAAAATTTTTAATGTATAAGTAATGTATTTGGAACATATATTTTTATTCTTATGTAACATCATATATTCCTACATCAGCCATAGAAAATTGTTTGGTATGAAATCTGTATACTTATTTGCTACTACAAATCCTGATTTTAACCAGATTCTCTCATGAACTAGCTTCCATTTTGATGTATATTTTGTATTTAGCCATAATGATATTATTTTAATAATGGATGAATGCAAATATATTTCTATGTCTGGTAAACCTATGCCACCTATATCCCAATCATCTAGATGATGCTTCATAGCTATCCTTGTTTTTTTGGATACCATAGGAATCTTACCATTAAATCATTTAATTGTTTTAGGTGCGATTTAGCTGGTGGCAAAGAACAAGCTTGTATGACATAAAGAATTTTTGGAAGTATGATCATTTTAATTATATAAAGCCTTTCTTCCATTGAAAAGAAGAATTTATTCCAGCTTTGTATTAGATTTTTAATATTATTTAAGGTCTCTTTTTAATTTGTTTCAATTGTAGTATCTAGGTTGTTAGTTGTTATAATTCCCAAGTATTTAATTATAGTATCGGTAGAGATATATTTATGGTATTTTTTATTTAGATATTTTTTATTAGTATTTATAAGCAATACATTTGTTTTGTTCTCATTAAATTTAAGACTTAAAAAGTTTTGAAAGTTTTGAATTGAGTCCCATAATGCTTTTAAACTGCTATTATTATTTTTTAAGGTAATTAAAATATCATCAGCAAAAAGTTGAATTTTAAGCTCTAGGCTGTTGTCTAGTTGTATTCCTTCAATATTTTTATCCATACGTATATTATTTGCTAAGGGTTCAATGACTAACGCAAACAATAACGGCGAAAGAGGACAGCCTTGTTTTGTGCCCTTAGTTATTTTAATAGATTTAGACAGACAAGATCCCAGTTTTATACAAGTCAATGATTTTTCATATAATGATTTTATTAACAAAGTGAAGTTGTTTGAGAAGCCATATTCTTCTAAAACTAACCACAGATAATTCCAGTTCACTGAATCAAATGCGCTATTTATGTCTAAGCTAATAACATTCATTTTGTTTTTTGTGACATTTATATAATCAATTAAGGAAAGAATTATTTTAATGTTGTCATAAATGTTCCTATCTTTTATAAAACCTGTTTGATCCTCCTCTATCAAAAGTGGTAGTAATTGTTTTATTCGAACAGCATGTATTGCCATAAAACTTTTATAATCTATATTAAGAAATGAAATGGGTCTGTATGACGAACATTCACTGGGATCTTTATTTTGTTTCAGAATTGGTGATATTAATGTGTACTTCCAAGAAGGAGGAATGTCTTTACCATTTTTAACTGATGTAAAGACATTCAATAACAACAGAAAAGCCTCATTTGATAGTAATTTAAACATTTCTGGGGTGATATTATCTATACCTGGAGCTTTGTTTAATTTTAGCTTATTTACTTCAGCTTTAAGTTCTGTCATTGTTATTTGTTTATCTATTAGTTGTACCTGCTCCTCTAATAACCTAACTTTAACATTGTTTTTGAGAAAAGCTTTCAATGCTGAATGTGTTTCTGTTTTCTCATTTTGATTATTAAGTTTATGAAAATATAGCCTAAAAGCTTCTAGTATTCCTTCTAAATCAGATACTTTCTTTTTGGTTTCTATATTATGTATTTCCTTGATTTGATTTGTTTTAATAATCTTTTTAGTCCTATTAGCTATTCTTCGTTGGTTTTTAGGGTTCATTGAATAGTAGCATAGTTTAATTTTTTCTAAGTTGAACATTGTTTTGTGGTGTAGCATCTGAGTATTTTTTATTAGTATCTTCTAGTTCGTTTATTAAGTTGGTGTTTCCATTTTGAATATCAAGCTTTAAATGATCTACTTTGGACTGTAATTCCATTAATTCCTTATTCCACTGTTTTTGTTTATTTTTATACCATCCCACCACTCTTCCATATAGGTATGCTTTCAATGCATCCCATATATATATTTCAGATACATCTTTTGTAAGATTGATATCTAGGAATGTTTGTCTCTTTAATATAAAATTCCTTAAAATCTTTGAGATTTGTTATGTAAGATGGTATTTTTGTTACTGATATCCTTCTCTTGAAACATAAGTTTATCTCAAACGTTATGGTGTTATGGTCCGAAAATGGACATGAAATTGTCTTGACTTTAATTTAGAGGTTAAATCCTTTATGTACACTCTATCTATTCTAGAGTATGTATTATGTCTATGGGAAAAATGTGTAAAGAATAGTGAATCTGGGATAGCATACTCATTTATGTCAACTATATTAAAAGTTTCAACAAACTCAGATAACAACTTTGTTAAAGGTGATCTCTTACGTGTAGTTTTGGTATTTGTGTCAGTTTCTTTTATAATGCAATTGAAATCTCCAGCTATGATTAAATTGCCTTTGGTATATTGTACAATGTCTTCTAAGTGTTGTCTGGCCACTCTAACACCTAGTCCTGGTATCCAATAAATATTCACTAATGTATATATCATTTCATTGATAGATATTGTCACTAGACAAAACATTCCTGAGTTGTCATGGAACGTATTTATGATTTTAGGCATTAAAGTAGTGTTTTTCCACAAAATTACTACTCCCCTTCGCTTCTGATTATAGGTGAAACTTACTAGTATTGTATAATTTTTATTGTTTATTTTATTTATGTCTTCCTGTGTAAGATGTGTTTCCTGTAAAAATACTAGTTGCGCTTCACATAGCTTTAAATATCTATAAAGACTTCCCCTTTTGCAGCTTTTATTTAAACAATTTACATTAAGAGATACACATTTTGCAATTGGATTTATATTAGCTTTGCTTTTATCCATATTCATATACTCATAACAATGTGTAGATGTGTGTACATGAAGAGAATGACTTGTTCTTTCTTCTTCCAACAGTATTACAATAGATTATAGACACCCAGTAAAAGTAAATTACAAGATCATAACTGAGAACAATATAAGATAAACAACCACCAAACCCCTCCATGAGAAAAAACATCTCATCCTTGAATGATCTAATCATTCAAGCAATCTCTCTAAGTCTGCATTTCAGCATCCTCCCCCGGCCCCGCCATATGGTAGTTTTATAATGAAAAGTATCTTATATATCTTTTAAGTATACATGTATCTGTCTTTACAGATTACTTAAATACAGTCTTTATCTATTTTTAATATTTTATAAAACACTAAGGCAACACAACTATACATAGATTTAATACTTAACTATTTGGTTTTGTTTAAATTGTAAAGAAAAATCTTTTATTTTAATATATCTTTTGTGTAGCAATAACAGTTATGCATCTTAAAAATAATATGCTTGCTGTCTATCTCCCTTATAGTGTGAGTGGCATTCATAGGTATCAAATTTATTGTAATGGTCTACCTATATATATAAATATATATATATATATATATATATATATATATATATATATACACATACATACACACACACACACACACATATATATATATATATATATATATATATATATATATATATATATATATATATATATACACACACATACTTACATACACACATATATGCATACATACATAAAAAAAAAAAAAATGTTAAGCATTATATGCATCAGTTAACCATGCCACAAGTAGATTAAATCAGAAAGTATCCGTAACAATGAATATAACGTTACATTTGTATTGCCACTGGCATATTTCATCGCTAGTGTACCACATATGTCAAATAGCAACTCATACTCCTTATGATATTACAGGATTTATCTGCAGCATTATAACTGTAAGGTTGGAAAATATGAGAAGCAAAGTAGGCTTTAAATATGCTATAACACAATTGTTTGGTACTTATTACTGTCAACTCTTCTACATACACAGCAAAAGATAACCTTATATGACCATCAACTATTTTCCTTCATTTTTCTCTTCATCCTTCTATTCTCCATTTTTAATAAATATTTGTTTCTATTGTGGCTTCTTTAAATTTAGTGAGGGTACTCCATATCATATTATAGATAATATACAACGTTCAAACAGAGAACATGCCCATTATAGAGACATATTCTCAACTCAAGTGGTCCACACCATATATTTACAACACTGCAGTCAGAAATATACTAATGAATATGCAATAACTAGCAGCTTTGCAGCATGTGTGTGTCTCTAAGAAGTACATACCTATAGGATATTAAAAAGAATAGATAGCATGCTCTTGTTTCATAATTAACAAATGCACACAGCCTGGTATTTACTTTCATAGACAGAAATTAAACTTGTTACTTATATGCATATCCGGTACCAACAGCAATATGTTAGTAAATGCCTATGCTATTCAAATCATATTTTAATGCTGATTGATATGAGATGTAACTGACAATGGCTTTAGTGTTTGTGATGTTATATAATATATATTCAGTATTATAAGTAAAAGTATGTTGCATGTCTATTTGCAATCTAAGGTTCAAGGCTGATCAATTTAGACATACAAGACAATCTCTTTAGCCTTGGTTATATAATGGGAGTTACTGTGTCTCTACACAACCATTCATTTTCAGTGAGGATGTTCAATATTAATATAACTTGCCTTTAATAAAAGCATACTTATAATTCAGCAGTTCTTTCATAGATATATATATATATATATATATATATATATATATATATATAAAACAATATCATAAGCAAGACTGAGATTTTTTTCTTGCTCATTACTGCTTAATGATTGTGCTACTTGAACAATTTAATATTTACAGAGTATCTTGATAATTAAACAGCAACTCTTTTTTACCCTTAAAATGCCTAATAACACATAGCTACTTTCATGAACCTTAATTGACTTACTATCCTTAATGTTGAGTACACTAGCTGCAGTGTGTTTACAAATATGTTATATAGTTCCAGTCAAGGACTTAAATATATTAAATTTTTATAAAATTAAGTTAAATTATAGTAATTTACGTGCGTGATCTTATCAGAAAAGATTATATTAAAGTCTGTATGTGTTAACTATTCATACAGTTTTTTCCAAGTGATATACTTCTTTTTATGCTTTGTGTGCTGTTTGTGTGCAATTCAAAATGAATAACAAATATTACAATATAATAAAATGTCATGTATGTGTTGATACCTTCTAAATTCATTAGGTACTTCAGTGTACTTTTAATATTTGTTAAAACTGTAAAAGCACTTTGCCATCTCATAAATAGTGTGCTGGTTACTTTAAGTAGCTTAGCTGACACCACACCCATACTGTCTTGTTTTAGTGCTGACATCACTCATGACTGTTTACTTTCATTTTGTGCTGTTAGAAGGTTTAACACACTGTAATGGATTCTAACTGGGGAACCTTCATTCAGGGGTGGTAAAATAAGAGTTCCCAGCTCGTGACCATGGCGGGAAGACAAAAACAAACTAAGTGAAGTTTTTAGGGCTTTTTTTAAACTGAACACCAGCTCATTAAACTTCTATTAGCTTTCTTAACATTAAGGGCAGATATACAAGCCAAACAGTTGTTTGTTAGTCAAAAAGGCACTTTTAGCATCAAAGAATAGATAATTTCTTTTCAAGGCACTTTTTGACAGTTATTACTATCAGTTTTTTATATATTATTATGTGTATTAAATACATCAGTTTAGATATTTCATGCAGCTTAGTGTAAATAATATAAAAAGGAATCATGCTCATTTAAACACACCACATTAATATGTCAGTGTAAATACATCATATCCTATACTAGCAGTAAAAGGCAGGTAATTTATAAATGAACTATCTAAACATCATTTAGAGTTAGAAAAATCATGACTGTAAGTATTTACACTGTAATAGAGAAATATATGTTACCTTGCTTTCTTTAGGGTTGTTTGCTTTAGTTATAAAATGTCCTGCTTATCTTGTATTTATATTGTTTCAAAGACTGACACATGTGTAAAGCATGAATGCTTTCAAAGAACTTTTTTGCCTTACAGAGCAAATAGAAGACAATAATGTTTGTGTTTTTCATATGTCTTTTATCATTTCTTCTTCTTCTTGTCAGCAGTGCTCCATTCATTTTTTCTAAGTGACGCTTAACCCCAAATTGGGAGAAATCCATTTCTTCCACATTATCCAAGGTTTTATTAGCTGAAAGATAAGAAACTGTTGCTTGCAGAGTGTCAAAAGTTTTAGGACCTTCAGTAAAAATATTTTTATTCTTGCAGGGAACAGCAAGTGGACTTTAAGTTGTCTTTTTCAATTCCTTTATCAGAGGGAGACATTCTTTTCTTGCAGTTATAACTCCAGCAGAATAATCATTATCAAATCTGATTATGTTGTCTTTGTATTTAACTGGAGAAGTTGACCATGCTGTTTTTAAAATAAGTTCCTTGTCCTGTGATGAAAAAAGCTTTACTATTATTGATCTCGGGTGATTTTTTGATTTGATGGTTGATGAAGCAGCTCTTAAGGATCTGTGGGCTCTTTCAATTCCATAAGAAAGAGCTTCAGGCAATTTTAAAACTGGTAACCAGGTAGTAAGGAAAGTCACCATGTTATCTCCCTCTGTTTTCTCTGGTAGCCCATAGATGCGAAGGTTATTTCGTCTGGACCTGTTCTCTAGATCCTCTATTTTATTTTGTAATGAAGCATTTTGTTGTGATAAAAATGTAGCTGAAGATCTTGTTCTGAGAGTCTGCCCTCAGTATCATTTAAGGATCTCTCTATGTCAGCTATTTGAGACTTCTGTTGCATCATTATTTCTTGTAGTTGCTGTATTTGTTTTGTAGATCTCTCCTCAAAAGTGTCCAGTTTGGTATTCATTTTGTCAAATTTCACTAACAAGTCTTATATAGCATTTAATAAAGACTGTATCTCCTTTTTCATCGTCTGGTCCTGTGTGGTATGCTTAGAAAAGCTCATTTTCAGTAGATTCAGATACCTTCCTTCTTGTTTTTGACAGGAAAAATAATGTTTAAAGCCAAATTTTTTGCACTGTAGACTTCTAGTGATATTAGTAGAAGTAATTCAACAAAATAGGTTTGTCTACAATATCTAGTTTTTAAAAATTCCTGTCAGAAATATCTTTTGAGTGCAGAGCTGAGAAAAGATTCTGCCAACCAGTCTACATCCTAGCCACGCCGATATTTACGTTTTGAGAGTACTTGCATATTTATTTGGTGAAACTGTGTGGGCCACTCCTAATAATCTTGATCTTGGTCAAACTACCATTTGTATTAATGTTAATATTTCACAGTAACACTGGACACCCTTTGTTAAGGGACCGCAAATTACATGAAACCCGTAATTGCTTGAAACAGAGAAAACTTTTATTGTACAAAATATAAAATAAAAATGCTAAACGTTGACCAAGCGCTTTTGCCCCCACAAACAGGCATCATCAGAGTTAATTCTCATGTTACAACTTCTTGAATTTATATCTACATGTAACTTCCTTCACACATCCAAAGGAAGTCCATTAAAAACAGTTCAACAATTTGACCATTACACCCTTCCCAACTTGAACAATAATTAAAAACCTAAAACATCACATTATAAAATTCTAATAATGTATAATATGTATTATAATATAACATTGCATACACTATTCTAATGAACTTTCAGTATGTAAATTTAAACTTGTCCCATTTTGTTTCTAAGTGATTTTTGTTTATCCTTCCTTCTGCCAGACTATAAGGTAGTTACCACTGCCACAGGTCACTCGATATCAGCTACTTTAGGGCCCTTAAAGTACCCTTTGTTAAGGGCCCTAAAGTAGCTGATATGGAGTGACCTGTGGCAGTGGTAACTACCTTATTGTCTGAGCAGAAGGGTGCATAGTTAGTAAACCTGTGCCAGCCTTTCCCAAGTGTGTGTGTGTGTGTGTGTGTGTGTGTGTGTGTGTGTGTGTGTGTGTGTGTGTGTGTGAAAATCAAACCTCAAAGAGTGTGTATGTGTGTGTGTGTCAGCTTCTTGGACAGGGGCATTAAGCACTGGTTGGACAGAGAGGGTGCTGGAGGGTCTTGGCTTGGTCACTCAGCTGAGATCTCAACTGTATAGCTGAGCCAGTGGGGAGTCTTATTGGGGATCTGAAGAAAGAGGAAGAAACCAGCCCAGAACTGACTGGTGTCTCTGTGCTCTTAAGGGAAATTGCACTTGATGCAGAGAGCTACATCTGGAAATACTGTGTGTTACCTGTTATCTTCCCAGTGAATGTCTCCCCCACTGTTGCTCCTTGATTACTGGTTGGCAGTGGTGGATTGTCAGGGAGGTATACATATATCCCCCATTGTTTCTTTGTGAATTGCATATACAGCCTCTCTTCCCAATCCTTTCTAGCCTCCTCTGATTG
The DNA here is from genome assembly GCF_019279795.1 of Protopterus annectens. NCBI lineage: Eukaryota > Metazoa > Chordata > Ceratodontiformes > Protopteridae > Protopterus > Protopterus annectens. The sequence goes on along the minus strand of NC_056750.1, from coordinate 706,185,919 downwards.
ATTCTTATAGTTGTAATGCGGTATTTTATATGCTGTACTAATTATTCCTTTTTAACAGCAGCTTCTGTTCAAGATGCTACTAAACTAAAAACCCTACAATGCTGGTCTTTTGCTTAGGCTTCCCCTATTTCTTTCTCTTTGCTTCTACTCTGATATCAACCCTTGATAGGGAAGGCCTTCTCTAGCCTGCAGTCCAAGTAAATTCTTGGCCTCTTACCAATCCAATACCTGTCCCTCTTTGATTATTTGCTCCCAATACCTTGGCTCTTTTGCCAGTTTTCTCTAATAAATTCCAGCCCCTTCTTGCTTATTTTATTGTCTGTATCCCTAATTGCTTATCCTATTGGCAGAAAATCTTTTCTCCATTCCCGTGTTTGCTTAGTTCTTAGAATACTTTCTGCTACTTTATGACTATAGTATTCTGTATGGTTATTGCTATTCTCATTAGGGATCTGCATCTAAAATCCCAGTCTCTCCTCCTGTCTTGAGATTTCCCCATGTTTCATCATCATCCCTTTCCACTTTGAATTATAGGTTTCTGCTTGTGCTTCTGTATAAGAGCCTTAACTGTGTAGCTCTGAAATACTCCTTCAAATTGGGTAATGCCAGACTGCCTTGTTTTATTGGAAAAATCTGCTTATCCCACTTGACTTGCCATCTTCCCCACAGATAAAATTATTCAGCTCTTTATTAATTGCTGTAAGCAACTTCTCCTCTGGTTGATAAAAATATGCCTGACTTCTGTATAAAACTATAGGGGCTAAAAACATTTTAACTGGTTGTGTCTTTTATCTATATCTATAAAACAGCGCTTTCAAAATCTCAGTTTTTTATTAGCTTTATAGTCTTTTACATATCCTTCGCTACCACATCAGAATTATTTTTCATCCTTACTCCTAAGTACTTAATTTTATCATGTCCCCATAAATATGGATATTGCTGAACCAGTTTGTGTGTGGGTGCATAATTTACAGCTGTTGCTTTTGTTTTAGCTTCATTAATTGTGTATCACAAAAAGATCTGAAACTGTCTCAAAATGTTCCACAACATTGAAATATCCTTTTCTGGTTTTATGAGCTGTAAAATAATATCGTCTGCAAATAGAGCAATGTTTTCTTGACTACCATACCAGTTATATCCTTGAATTTCTGAGTCCCTTTTTTCTTTACCAATATTTCTAAATTTGCAAATAACAAAGGGGAAAGTGGACACTGCTGCCTGTTCCTCCGCTCAAACAGAAATTATCAGAGAAGAACCCACCCACTTTAATTTTCACCTCCAATTTTATTTATTTTGCTTTTTTTTTTCTTTTTGCATTTATTTACTGGGGTAGTCCATTGGGCTGTTATGAGCCCTTTTTCACTGGAGGCCTGGGAGAAGAAAGGTCCCACAGTAAGATGAACATAGAGATGTACTCATACAAAATCAGCAATATTTCAAGAGTATATACAACAAAGGTAATATGTGTGACAATTGGTTGAATTACTGGTAAAATAACAAATTGACAACAATAATGAACAACAAAGGTGGAGAGATTGACATTACACAGACGTTTCTGGCATTAAAATAGTGAGGCTTTTGCCTGGCATTAAAACAAAATACACATATCCTCCTAATCAACCTTATATTTTATCAGGGAATGCAAATGCTTCCCGGCCCTGCTCATAAACTCCCAGCTTACTCTGGTAAATGCTTTCTCTGCATCAAGACCTACCAACAACAATGGTATTTTCTTACATTTTGCTTCTGTGTGGATCATCATTGTTCTGTTAATGTTGGCTTCTCATCACAAAGCCACATTGATCCATATCTATCAATTTTGGTATCAACTTTGACATTCTTTTAGCCTTTATAGACATAAACACTTTATAATCATGACTTAGGATTGAAATGAGCCTGTATGAAGATGGATCTGATGGGTCTTTACCCTCTTTAGGTATTACAGCCACCACTGCTTTCTTCCAGGATGTTGTTGCTTTTCCTCCTCTTAAAATGCTGTTAAAACCTTTCAGATCTTTATCATTTTTTTTCTCTCCTAGCTTTCAAACTTCCACAGGAATACCATTTATTCCTGGGGACTTTCCTGTGGATTAGACCTGTCTCTCAGTCTCACTTTTTGAGCCATGAAAGACTAAGTCCTATTTAATCTCCTGTTTTTTCACAAAACCAGTGGCTTTGTATAAAACCCGCAGTAAGGAACCTATATTTCCACTAACAGATTAGCAAGAGAATCTGTAGTGATTGTTTCTTAACTCACTGTATTCCCAGTGTATAGAATAAGTTAGCAGCTCAAGTCAAACAAATACTACTTTGCCTACCTTTAAAAGTAATCTTGATGGCTGGAATGGCAGACACAGATGTATACCAGAGTTGTTATGGTACAGCCCTGCTCGGTTTGGGAGGTGAAACACTATTAAGTGCTTGAAAAGGGTGCCAGGACCTCAAGTGTTTTTACCTAGAAGTGTATATGGCTAAACATTTGATGGTTTCTGCAATCACTTACTTAGTATTGTTCCTATATTTCTGTATCTGTGTTTGCTTACTAAGGTTCTGAGTCCCTTCCTGCCCTACATATTTATAAAGTAAAGTGTATTGCACTCCATTACCTAGTCTTGTTGTGAGTTGAACATGAAGATGAGCAACATATGTGGCTTAGTCACAGGAGTCCTTTACACCTTTTCCCCACCTTTCTTAAAATGAAGCTTGCACTTGAACTTGTGTATGTATGGATTAGGGAGAAGAGATTTGTGCATCATAGTTCCAGGGTCTGGGTTTAAGTCTTCACCTCTGGTCACTTGTGGAGTCTTCATATCCCTCCCTGTCTGCATGGTTCTTCCCAGCTACTCTGATATCCCCCAAAAAGTGTGCTAGGTGATTGGCTATAGCAGTATTTATTCATTTATTTGCATCTTTTGATCAATATAGTTCTGTTAGGCATGCTTTTTTCATGGGAGACCCAAAACAGTATTCATACTGACTAGAGCAAACTTGGTTTGTACATGTCTGAGTCACAGCTGAAAATGTTTCACAGGCCAATCCACTTATCAGGGTAACAACAAATAAATTAAAATTTGCAGTACTTCTTATGTCTTTTAACATTATCCTAGGTTTCTTTACACAGCTGACTGACAAATTGTAAGTGGACTGGTATATGACCCTTTTCAGCCACAACCTAGGCTAAGTGGCAGACGTACAAAAAGAAAATGTATTTGATATGTTAACAACACCGTATACAGTATTGATTGTTTATATCTTAATATATGATGAAACAAAATAAGTAAAATATTAGTATCTGTATGCATTGATGCCCAGATATCTGGAAGAAGCATGCAACAAGACATAGGTATACATATATGATAATTAAAAGTTAAACTTTTGTGCTGATTTAGCTGTGTTAGGTTGATTAGCATATGATTGAGGTCCATGTAGTCATAACTACTCAGAGTATTCACTCAGCAGTTACATATCAGGAAGCAAAAGAAGCATAAATGCCATCAGTGTCTCTCAGTTTCTCTCTAGTTGCTTTGGGCTTCAGACCTTAAAAGATTCCATGTACAAAGTCTCTTCTCTCTCTATGGGCTGTTTCTGCAGCTTTGGACATAGATAAGTATGAGCATCCCTTGAGAATGGTATTCAGTAGCTTTTTATGGTTGATATTCTTGATACACCACTTGTCAGGATTACTATTTGCATGCTACCATTTGTGAAGGTACAGTTAGCCTCCTATATGGCAATGTGGGTGACCATTTTCCAGTCCTCATTAATGGTGCCCACTTGTGTTGAAAGGGATTTTAGGTGGTTCCAAGCTCCTGTTCCAAGAGCGAGGGAGTCTCCAATTGCTTAGTGTTTTGTCTCCTCATTACACTCAGATAATGTAGACATGGTACAAAGATGGCTGATTATCTAGTCAGACGATTATTGCATTACAATTGGATTCTATTTATTATTTCACTATTTTCCTAGATACAAATGTAACATTTTTACTCTGTCTCAGAAGGCCCTATATTTGAGAAAGAAGATATTAAGCTTTTGAAAAAAATCATACATTAGCCTTGTCTGTGTTATGCAGTTGAAGTTCACAAACCCAATAGCTGGAGTTCTGGCCAGATGCTTATTTGAGACTATTGTAAAATATTTATCACTGGGAGGCTGTATTCTCACCACCACCACACCCTCACTACAGAGAGATGTGCCTCCTGTACCATTGCTATTTATTGTAATTAACTCTGAGATTGTAAGATTAGTAGGAAGACAGAAAAAAAACTATCCTAGCAACCCCATCCTCTGGTGGTCAAATTAAGATAAACTCTTAGCTCTTGAACTCTGTTTAGTTTGACCAGCTTGTTCTCAACCAAGCATCCTACTTCTAGTGAGGAGCATTCTTTTTGTGTGGCGTTTTCCCTTCATACAAGGACTTTATTAAACCAACAGCATCAGTTACACACCATGTACACATTGTACATGGTACAGTCTTTAAAAACTCATGAGCAGTCAGTCCAGTAATAAAAAACAAATAATAATAATTTTCCTTTATGATAATTACACAAATCTGGACTTGACCAAATAATGGTGTTACTTAAATGTAATAATGTTAACAACATTAAATCAGTGCAATCAATTTGAAACTGTACAATCTCTTTAACTATCAGGAGATGTTAGTGTTAATAATAACCAGTTCTACCTGTAAATTTAAAGATGTTTTAAAAAATCTCATGTCTTAACTATTTTTTAAAGATTATGTGTTTTATTGCTTTTCTTAGCCTTTAATTGCTTTTAACAGTCATTACACATTCTGGTTATTTTCACATACCTTCTTAAAAAACAATCTCAGCTTTAGTTTAATTTTTCTTCTGCAGGGTCGCAGTTACGGGTTCAGTAATTAGGAGGCATGCTTGGTTAAAGGAACAAAATCTGCCTGATCATGTCAAAGTTAAATTATTAGATGCACCTTTACAGCATGATACTTTGTTTGGTGTTAAGGCAGAGGGGGTGTTAAAGAAAATGGAGGACAAAGCTAAATCTATGCAAACTGTCAAAGATTTTTTTACAAGTATAGCCACCTAGGTTTAGTAGACACTGGCCTACAAAGAATTGGTCCTTTCCTGTGTCAGACAGACCTCAAAGGGGCAGATCCAGAGGCCCTAGAGGCAGAACCCAGGCACAAGGTTCCTACAGGTCAAAGCAATGGGGTGCTTCTACCTCCAAAGTTGGAGAAGACAAATCACAACCATACAGGAAACAGTCCCAATGACTTCCCCCTGCCTGCACCAAGCACTTATCTCCTGGCAGCACCCTTAGGGGGAAAATTAGCACTTCTCAAAATTGGCACATTATAACCCAGGACAAGTGGGTTCTAAATATCGTGTCACAAGGGTACAAGTTTCATTTCCATACCCTGCCAAAGGCAAACGGCTGGCCAGATCTGCCAAAAAATCAATGGGCAGAGGCACAAAAACAAGTCTCATCCCTCATGGACATGGGAGCCATTTAACCAGTGCCAGAGCAAGAGCAGGGACAAGGATTTTACTCAAGACTGTTCTTGGTACCCAGAAAGGACAAGACCTGGAGACCAATACTGGACCTATCTATTCTGAACACATTCCTGGATATACCAAAATTCAAGATGATGACTTTCCAGCAGCTTCTGCCCATGCTGGGCAAGAACGCTTGGCTGGTGACTCTAGACTTAAAAGAGGCATACCTGCATGTCCCAATCAGACAAATATGCAGAGGATACGTCAGATTCAAGGCTGGCTCAATGCATTACCAATTCTCTGCACTGCCCTTTGGCTTATCTACTGCGCCCAGGGTCTTTACAAAGTGTCTGGCACCAGTAATTGCATTCTGCAGACAAAGAGGAATACAGATATATCCTTACTTGGACGACTGTCTAATTCAAGCAGAGAACATGGACATTCTTCTACGGCATCTGGCGTTTGTGAAAAGACTTCTAACATGCCTAGGGTACACAGTCAATGAAAAGAAATCAAAACTAGTACCCTCTCAAGAGATGATATTCCTGGGTACAAGCTTAAGTACAACTGCCCAGATGGCTTATCTCACGCCAGACAAACAAAGGCAACTGACTACCTATTTCAAAATGTTGGCAACAAAGGCACAGTTATCTGCAAGAAAAATTCTGCAGGCTTTGGGCTTCATGGCATCCTGCAGCCTACTAATTCCATATGCAAGACTGCATATGAGGAAACTTCAATGGTACCTAAAAAGTGTTTGGACTCAACATTGCCACAGCCTGGAAACAATGATTACTCTTATTCCCTGCCTACACCAGGAGTTTCGATGGTGGGCAAAGGCTCATCACCAAAACAAGGGACAGCCATTCACATTACCCCCAGCCAGGCAGACACTAACAACGGATGCATCAGATTATGCCTGGGGGGCCCACATGGCAGGAAGATGCATTCAGGGCACATGGTCCTCAACCCAAATGCATCTAATTATCAATCAGAAAGAGAGCTAGCTGTTCAGAATGCCCTGACAGCCTTAAAGGACCTACTTCATCTGGGACAACTACTGATAAAGACAGACAACACCATGGTCAAGTGGTATATAAACAAGCAGGGGGGGGCACACATTCTTACCCCCTTTGCAGACTAGCCATGACTTTGTGGGACACAGCATTAACTTACCAAGTACACCTGCAGGCACAATTCCTGCCAGGAAGGAAAAATACTCTGGCAGATGAACTAAGCAGAAACATCATGGATCCCCATGAGTGGCAGCTGGATCCACAAGTCTTCAGCATGATAACAAGGAAATGGGGAAGCCCAGACATAGATCTATTTGCCTCCCCTCACAACTACCAGCTAAAAAGATTCTGCACAAGGACTTATCACAGACAAGCATAGAAAGTGGATGCCCTATCTTTCAGCTGGGAAAACCTGTCATTGTATGCCTTTCCCCCTCTGCCTCTCCTCCCCAAGGTACTTCTAAAGGTCAGACAGAAAAAGCCAAAAATGATACTGATTGCCCCAGACTGGCCCCACCAGTACTGTTTTCTAATCCTAAAGAACTTCTCTCAATGCCCAGCTTAGACCTTACCTCAAATACCTCATCTACTGTCCCAGCAAAACAATCAGATCCTGCACAGCTAACTCAGGATTTTAAACCTGGCAGCATGGTGGATAATGTAGTCATACAAAACACACCTCTCATTAAAGCTGTGATGGATGTCAATTTGGAGGCCAGAAGGCCTAGTACTAGAAAATCTTATGCTGGAAAATGGAAGAGATTCTGTGCTTGGAACCAGGCACAAGGGACTGATACAGCTGTGCCAAATATTCCACAGATTTTACAATACTTAACTGAGATGCTGGACAAAGGCCTGTCTTTTTCATCTATTAAAATTCATGCCTCTGCCATTTCGGCTCATTACAATACAGAGCCACCAATCTTTTCTCATCCCTTATTAAAACGGTACCTCAGAGGAGCCAAAAATGTAAGGCCTCCAAGGAGATCACCAATGCCTGCATGGGACCTAAACTATGTCTTGGAAAAACTCACCCTGCCTCCTTTTGAGCCAGCTGCTACTGCTGGTATAAAGTTTTTATCTTGGAAAACAGCTCTGCTCCTAGCAATAACTTCTGCAAGATGAGTTTCAGAGCTACAGGCACTCATGGCTGTGGAACTTTTTATCATTTTTTATCCAGACAGGGTCTCTCTGAGGACAAACCCAACATTTATGCCTAAGGTGGTGTCCAATGTGGCTCTTAACCAAACTATTCATCTGCCAACTTTTTATCCAAATCCACAGAACAAAGGGGAGAGAATTCTGCAATCTTTGGACGTACACAGACAGCTTAGATTCTATTTGGACAGAACCAAAGTTTTAAGAAAGACAGATCAATTACTAGTGGCATATGCCGCAGGATCACAAGGAAAGGCTATCTCAAAGCAGACTATTTCAAAGTGGATAGACCACTGCATTCGTTTCTGCTACTTACACCATGGCAAGTCAGTGCCTAAGGGCATTAGGCCACTTCAACCAGAGCTGCAGCTACTTCAGCAGCCTTTCTCAGTGGAGTACCAACCAAGGACATTTTAGAGGTCGCTACTTGGAGTTCAGTGCACACCTTTACAAAGCAGTATCATCTGCCACTCTGCTCTAAATCCAGGGCAGGCTTTGCCACTGCAGTTCTGCAGGACCTCATAACCGCTTCTAATGCTGTTTAGCTCCAGCCTCCCATAGCTTTGGGACTCTACCCAAATGTAATGACTGCAACAGTGAAACACGAAGAACATAGTACAGTTGTGTACACTTACCATAAATGTAGATGCTCTAGTGTATTCACTGTTGCAGTCCAGGTTACCCACCCACCATTCCCCTTTTTCTTCTGATGGAACCTATCTTTCCTTCTCTGATTTATGTAACCTATGTGGTGTATTTGCTTGTAGATGAAGGTAACGTTTATATTTATGCATGTATTTATATATATATATATATATATATAAATTTTGGCTACCCTTTTATGGGCACCTGACATCTGGGACAAGACAAAATAAAGAAAATGGCATTGGCCGCATCTTTTATACCCCTGACGACCTGACGTCAGGGAATGGGTGACAGCAGCCGACGCAGGACCCAGGACTTTGGAATTCAGGCCAACTGAGGGCAACCTGCCAGCAGGATTACCCAAATGTAATGACTGCAACAGTGAATACACTTGAACATCTACATTTATGGTAAGTGTGCACAACTGTACTTTCTTTTCTCTACCCCCCCAACTCTTCTGTTAGCAAGATACCTTGCTTCTATCCCTTTAGTTTATTTCCAGCAAATGTTGCACACACACTTTTTTTTTTTATTTATTTATTTAAATGTTTACAGTAATGGGGATCTGAACCTCATGCCTTTATACCCCAGATCAATGCCAGTGTTTCCCTATTTCTACCTGTTCTTTCAACTTTACTTCATAATTCCTACTCTGGCACCTGTCATCAATTGCTTATAGATAAAGCTTCAAATCTGGCACCATCATTCCACCAAATTGTTTTGGTAGAACCATCTTGCCCCATACCAGTGTAGATCATTTGCCCTGCCACACACATTCTCTCATCCACCCATCTATGTTCTGTATATCTTTTGCCTCAAATGAAACCCAGAATGCTTGAGCTATATACAACATGTGACCGAACATGCCGATGTTGTATTTGGACTCGAAGGTCCACTTCCAAATTTAATAGCTTCCACTTAGTAAGATTGTCTCTAATTTTTTGCTTGCTTTTTAAACACGTTCTTATTGAGTCCTCATAATCTTGTGCCAACCAGATGCTTAACCTCTGAGTAAACGTAGAGGCTCAAGTCATGGGTTTGTAAATCTTTAAGAATGCCCAAATTAACCCAAATTGCTTGTCTTAGTCCTGTTTATCTTGTATCCTGCTAGATCTCCAAAGCAGTCTATCATGTTCCATAGTCTGGGTATTATTTGTTGGACTGGTTAAATTTAACAGTACATCACCTGCAAATAATGAAAGTTTTAGACCTCTACTGCCCCACACTGTAATCCAGTAGGCAAGGGCTTATTTATATATATATATATATATATATATATATATCTCACACACACACGCACACACACATACACACTTATATGTATGTATATATATATATATATATATATATATATATGTGCATGCTTTTGCATTTATCTATAAATATATAGAGAGAGATTGTGCACAAGACCAAAAATGGGAGGGGACAGTGGCAGCCCTGTCTAATGCCTCTTGTAATCTTAAAACCTTCGGATAGAAAAGCTGTTGCTTTAATAAAGGCTTGAGACTCATGATTAATTGCTTTCAGCAGTTCTATCAGCACCCTAGAAAATTCCATTACTTCCATTGCTTTAAACAGGAAGGTACATTCAACACAGCTGAAAGCCTTTTATGAATCTAGACATACAAAGTCTGCCAGGCAGTTCTTCTCTTCTGCATTCTGTAATGGTATCAGGGCATGGATTAAACTAAGGTTTTTCTACACTCTATGCACCCCATTTTGTCTAATGATATAAATTTGGTCATCACCCTATTTACTGTGGTCACCAGAATGGACATAAACAATTTGTAACAATGGTTTAAAATTGAAATGGGGCAATATGATGATGCCAACACACTCTTGTCCTTCCTTAAGTATAGGCATGGTGATAGATCTCCTCCAGCTCTCTAGTATTGATTTGTTAACATTATATTAATATTTGCAACCACATGCTTTAACCATGAGACTATGCTGTAGTTTCCAGAGTTCATTGAGAATTCCATCCACCCCTCCTCATTGTTCCTACAATCTCCTCTTATGTTATCTTTCCCATCAGGGAATCTGCTTCCTTCATTGTTGGTTTATTAAGTTGCAACTGTTGTTAAGAACCCCTGAGGTTCTTCTTCAGATGACGTATTTTCCGAATTGAAAGCTTTGTATAAAATTCTCTTAGTATACTTATTATTTTAGCTGGGTGCATTATGTATTCCCCCCCCGTACTTACATCCTTGAATTCATATATTGTTCCCTCAAGTGTCAGTGCCTTCATTTTTTTAAACATCTTTATTAACTTGCCACTTAAAAGCATATGCAAACACCAATTAATTGAAAAGAAAACAAACCATATTAACATTGTTTTCCATTTACAAACATTATACATTCCATGTGTTTCTTTCTTTATAACTATCAGTATTTCAGCATTATGTAAAATACATAAGTCGTGCCTTCCCTTAAATTTCACTCCTACTTTTGGTCAGTAGTCTACATGTGTTGTTCCCCTCAGTTTCCATTTATTTCTATGTAATTTGCTCCTTCCCTTTTCCAAAGATCCCTCTTTCAGTTCTTTTATTTTTATTACAGTATTCAACACTTTAAATTTACATGGTTTAAACGTTGAGTTCAGTTTTCTAGTAATTGCTTTTTTGGCAGTCAACAATATTAAACCTAACAAGCCATTACTATGTCTAGGCAGTTCAGATCCTTTGTCCCAGCTCAAAAGAATCATTTTCTTAGTTACAGCCATTTCTTCACCCAGTATTTCTGACAGAGTAGTCTGTAGTGAATTGTTATAATCTGCCAACTCATTACACTTCTAAAACGTATGTTTCCAGCTACCTCTTTCACCATCACATCTCCAATATTTGCTGTCCACTTGAGAAAATTTATTTAGAGTCTGCTTGAGGTATAAAAATACCTATGCAACACTTTCAAGCAAGCATTCTAAACCTTCTGAACTTTGTTGCATACTCGGACACTTTACATATGTCTTGCCATTGCTCCCTTGTAAATTGCTTTTTGTTTGTCTTCCCTATGTTTTTTAACCCCCCTCTGGTTGATATAGTTATCATGCAGTATTTTATATGCCCTACTAATTATCCTTTTTTAACAGCAGCTTCCATTCTAGATTCAACTAAAAATCTTACTAGAGCAGGTCTTTCAGGATTCCCATATCCTTTTCTCTTTGTCTGTACTCTGCTATCAATCCCTGTTTGGAAAGACAGTCTCTAACCTGGAGTCCAGACATCTTCATAGCCTCATACCACTCTGTTATATTTCCCTCTCTAGCTATTTGTTCCCAGTACATTGGTTCCGTTGCCAATTTTCTCCAGTAAATGTCAGCCCCCTCTTGCCTGTTGTTCTGTACCCCTATTTGCTGTCATCCCTACTGGCAAAATCTGTCTCCTTTCTCATGTTGGCTTAGTTCTTAGAATACTTTCTGCAACTTTATGAATATAATAATCCGTATACTGGTGGTGTTTCTCCTTAAGGATCTGCATCCAAAATCTCACTCCCTTCTTATTTTTTTGAATTTAAGTTACCATAACACTAACAAGCATCCTAGATGTGTTTGCTAACGGTAAACCCAGATTAATGTCTTGTCACAAAAGTATCTTAGGTTCATAGGTTCATAGGTTCATACTAGGCTATCTGCCCTAGGGCATTTATAAGCCTAGCCAGAGTGTGTGTGGCTTTCACCACCTCTTAGGATGAGAATACTATACCCATTAATTTGCTGTGCCTCTGTCCAGCAGTGATACAGAGATGATTCCCGGGGTAAACCTACGATCTCCCATCCACTCGTCAAGATTTCTCTTGAACAGAGTCAGTGAGGGGCTCTGCCTCACATGGACTGGGATTCTGTTCCATAGTGTAGGGAGTCTCTGGGTGATGAATCTGTCCCTCCAGCACGTCCTATTTATATCCGTGTTGAGGTTTAAGTCTCTTGCTCTCGTGGCTCTGGTGGATTTGGATTTTGATTTTTTGAGGTGGAGCATGTCCATTAATTCCGGTTGGACATGGCCTTGTATGTCAGGCACAGATCACCTCTGAGCAGGCGGTATGCGACTGAATAGAGCTGGAGTTTCTTCAGTCGGGCATCGTATGACATATGTTTGAGCCCTTTATCCTTTTGGTGAGGAACTTTTGGGGTGTTTCCAACTGCTGCAGGTGTCGGGTAAGGTACATTCCGAATGGGGCGTTGTACTCAATCATTGGTCTGATAAGTGAAGAGTACAGGGTACAATGACCTCTCCTGATCTGGATGTGAATCCTTCATGATCAGGTGGGCAATGTAGAAGGTCTTCCTAACCACTTTGGCAATGTGAGTGTCAAAAGAGAGGTTACTGTCAACTTGGGTCCCCAGGTCCCTGATAACTTCTTCCGTGTTTAATGGATTACCACCTATGTGGTAATTAGGGGTTACCTTGTTTTTCCCAAAGGGTATGACTATACATTTTTGGCATTTAGCTTAAGGCCATGGCTCTGGCACCAGTTATCCATTTCTATGAGACCTTTCTGGAGGATGTCTGTGTCTGATGGAGTGTCAATTATGGTGCCCAGTTTGCAGTCATCTGCAAATTTTGTCAACCACAATCCCACTATGTTTGCCTGCACTTCAGAAAAATAAATGCCGCACAAGAGGGGCCCAGGACTGAGCCCTGTGGGACACCGCCGTGACCGCTTAGAGTCTGACATGGCACCAGCAACTCTAACCCTGTGTGTTCTGTCCTTGAGCCAGTTTGCAACCCATCTTGTGACATATGGGTTTACATCTAAGCTGGTGAGCTTTTCTATGATGCCCGAGTGGGGTATTGTGTCGAACGCTTTTGCTAGGTCAAGGTAGGCTGTGTGAACTGCCTTACCCTCATCAATGGCCTTAGTGACTGTTTCAAAAATGTCGACCAAGTTCAAGAGGCAGGATCTGCCCTTGACAAAGCCAAATTGGGTAGGATCCAGTGTCTGTAGGTCCCCAATGTCTTTATTTATGAGTTCCATTATGATCCTCTCCATAGCTTTGCAGACAAGGCTCGTCAAGCTTATGGGGCGGTAATTTCCAGGGTCCGTAGAAGCACCGCCTTTTTGGAGTGGGACCACAGTTGCCGCCATTCTTTGGGTACGTATCCTGTAGTAAGGCTAAGATTAAACAGCAGCCTTATGTGTGGGTTTAGTTCCTCATTGAGTTCGTGTAGCACACATCCGGGGACACCGTCCGGTCCCATTGATGCTGTGTTTTTTGCTTTAGAGAGAGCAGCTCTCACCTGGGCATCTGAGATGTTTGGGAGGCTAGACTCTGGTGGGATAGATATTTCTCCTTTGGGGGGGAGAGAAATTTGCACTGAACCTGTCTGCCAGTATGTTGGCAATGTCTGTGGGTTCAGTGATTTTTTTATCATTGTGGACCAATTCTGAGCATATCTGGGAGTTTCCACCCAGGTTTCTAACATAGCTAAAGAAGGCTTTATGATTGTCTTTTGTGTCATTAGCGATTTTTCTCTCAAAGTTGGCCTTGGATGATTTTATGAGTGATCGTAGTTTTTTGCTAGTATTGATCAGAGATGCCTTCCCATTTAAGGATTTTGCTCTGTCATGTAGTAGCTTTCTCCTCTTGTTGTAGAGTTTGTTTATGGCTGGAGTCCACCAGACCGGGCCTGCCTTTGGTGGAAAGGGTCTTGATTTTATTAGGGATTGCTTGATCCATACATTCCTGGAGGTGCTCAGAAGGCATTTGTAAGGGTTTCAGCAGCGTGGGTTGTGGTTTCCACTGGCTCGGGGCCTTGAAGGATACCACTCCAGTCTTAAGAGGTGTGAAGTTTGCTTTTGAGAAGTTCTTCACTGTGGTCTATTTTGCTGGGGTGGGGGGATGTGGATCTCCAGTGAGATTAATTTATGGTCTGATCTCACCAATGAGGGATATACTTCGTGTGGAGCATTTTGTCCCCATGTTTGTGATGATCAGGTCTAGTATATTTTCTCCTCTTGTGGGAATGGTGACTAGTTGTTCCATAGCATTTGAGTTTATGAACTCAAGGAACCTTTGGGCTAGGGTGTTGGGTCTTGAGTAATGTTCCCAGTCTATGCTTGGGTAGTTGAAGTCACCCAATATGATGGTGTTTGGAGAGACATTTATACTCTCCAGTGTCTTCAGGAAGGCTGTGTGGGTTTCCTGAGTTTGAGAAGGTGGTCTGTAGCATGTTACAAACTGTAGGGCAGTTTTACCTATGGTTAATTGCACCTGGATGGTCTCCGATGTCTAGATGCGTTGCCACTAACCTGGAGGTGTGGGTATCCTTTATGAATATGGATACTCCCTCCTTTTGTGGTTCGGTCCGGATTTTGGGGCCGGAATGCATGATATGAGGTATAACCTGATAGTGCTGGGGTGCTCTCAGGAGCCTTGAACCAGGTTTCAGTCACAGCACATACATCGATGTTCTCCATACTGAGGAGGGCTTTGCATCTTGAGGTTTAGACTTCTGGCATTGAGCAGTATTACCCTTAGTTTTTCTCCATTTTTGTTTTCTAGGGCGTAGGTTTATCATTTGAGCCTTGCCTAAAAAGGCACTATGGGGTGGCAAGAGCCTTTGCCAATATCAGGAAGCCCAGGGTGACAGGTGCAAGCCGTCCCTCATGCAGCGTGGCTTGTCAAGCATGTCATCCCAGGCAGACAGACATTGGATCCCCTTAGAATGACACCAGTAATTAAGCCAATTATTAAAGCTGATCATTTTGTCTCTGTATTGTGGCATCATTCTTGGTGAGGGTAGGATACTGCTCAGGGTCAGGGTCATGTTCCTACACTTTTTGTTGGAGCTCTGTTAGCTGTTTTTTCTCCTTCTCAATAGTCTTGACATCTTTGAGCTTCAGCTCACTTATCAGTGGTTTGCTTTTTTTGAGTTATTTTCCTCTTTATTTTTGTAGTTGATTTACTATTTTCCTCTTGCTCTTTTCTGCTACCTCTACTGTCATTTCACCCTTATCCACAGAGTTATGGTCTATGATCTGCATTGTCGGTTCTATAAAAGCTTTTTGGTTTAGTTGTGAACCTCCTACTTCTCTCCCTAAATCTTTCTATACAGTGAAACCTTATCTTAATGAACAAGTGCTCTGAAACAATAATAGGTCTATTTTCTGTATTTGACCTGTATGTTTTCTTAAGACATAACCTTTATCTATTTGCGTCCATGTATCAAGTCTCTTGTAATAATAATTATATACTCCCCCCATCATTTTTGCAGACCACATATCAGTCATTCCCATCTGGTTTAGCAAGTCTTTTAAGGGTATATCAGCCCAGGTCTTGCACATCTGGGGTTAATTTGCTTTTACCTGGTTCACATGATGCATCTGGTTCCTTCCTCTTTTGTTGTGCCACATCCAATCTTTGTCTCACAGTTTGGTAAATTTTAAAGGAGGAAAAAAAAAGCCTGTACTTGTTGCATCTCTGTCCGTCTGCAAATCTCATCATAACGGCTAACATTCCCCTTAATTCTCTAAGAGACACTTTGGGGTGTTTGTGTTTTTTTGTGTGTGTGTGTGTGTGTGTGTGTATATATATATATATATATATATATATATATATATGGGTCTACTTCATTTCATTGAAAACTCATTTCATTGAAACTCAAATGTCTGGGACCAATACACTTAAAACTCATTTCACTGAAACTCATTTTGTTGAAAGTTATATATGGCCTTTTCTCCACTTAAGTGCAATCCTGGAATTAGTATATTTAGTAAGTGGGGTTGTGGGGGCACAGCCCCCCCACATAGTTTGGTTATATGTTGTCTTCTGGAAAGAGTTATTCATTGCACGTGTAAGTATCCATCTTTATGGTTACAGTATGTGGTAGGCTGTGCCCCCCTTACTTTATATAGTAACTCCAGGATCGCACTACAGTGGGGGAAAGGCCATATATAACTTTCAACAAAATGAGTTTCAGTGAAATGAGCTTTAAGTGAACTGGTCGCAGGAAACTGACTTTCAGTGAAATGAGTTTTCAATGAAATGAAGTAGACCCATATATATATATATATATATATTATAGATTTTTGCATGGGCAACTACTGACAGTAATTGCCATATATATATATATATATATATATATATATATATATATATATATATATATATATATGGGTTCCCTTTGAATGGTCAACATTTCAAAATGTAGATGTTCATATGGCCGAGACCATATGATCGACATTTGAAATCTCTACCATGGAGAACCGGCATTACGCTACAGTGCGGAATGGAAAGATTTCCACTTACGCACTGTAGTGCGAACTCGGAGTTGGTATATTTCAGTTCGGGGGGGGGCAGAGCCCCTTCGGAGGGGTGCATGGGGGTGAACCCCCCCTGCTGGCAACGTTAAGGTAAGTTTTTTTTTAGTTTTATGTGTTTTACTTGTATGGTCGAGATTTCAAATGTCGATCATATGGTCTCGGCCATATGAATTTTGACATTTTGTAATTTTGGCCATATCAAGTAGACCCATATAGATATATATATAGGTATACTTCATACCGAATTTACACTTCTCTGAATCGTAAATTGACACAACTTCAAAGAAACTCCATTAAACAGAAACCTCTGACTACCGAACTTCTTTCCCTGGGAAACGAGCCACTTGGCCACCAGGGTGAACTTTACTCTTTTCCCCAGTGCAGTGCAATCTTGGAGTTGGAATATTTAGTTGGGGGGTGGGTTTAATTTGGTTTCTGTTGACTTATTTTCCCTGGTGGCCTAGTGGTTCATTTGCCAGGGAAAGAAGCTTGGTAGTCCATGGTTTTGGTTTAATGGAGTTTCAGTGAAGTCATCGATTTATGATTCAGAGAAGTGTAAATTCTATAAGAAGAGCACCCATATATATTTTATATATATATATATATGTGTGTGCGTGTGTGTGTGTGTGTGTGTGTGTGTGTATATATATATATATATATATATATATATATATATATTTATTTATTTATTTTTTTAATTTATTATTTTACATTTGCTTACCGGGATAGTCCGACTGGATACATGTCCATTTTTAGCGGCGGCCTGGGGAGACAAGCTTACATAGATTACACAGAAGTTAGCAAACAATTATAAAAACAAAGTGATTATATACAATAGGTTAGTAGTGTTCCTTAGTAGGGACTCACAATTGTCATGGACAGACAGTTAAAAGTAAGAGACATCAGATTGGAAGCAGAGCTTGGTGATGTAGTTACAAGTTATGATAATCGCAGAATATGCTTTTAGTTTATAACTTAATCAGGGTTGGTACATGGGTATAGCCAATTCTCATTGAGATACTGTTTGAGGTTTTTTTGAAGAGACTTTTGGAGGCTTGTAGGGTTATATAGTTTGGCAACGAATTCCAGGTTTTGCCAATGAAGTTGGCAAACAGGGATTCACCAGCAGAGTTATTAGCTTTGTGGGTTTGGACCAGTAGTTTATTGGCTGACCGTAGGGATCTTAGATTGCTATATGGCTTAATAATATTTTTAAGTGAGGGGGTATCCTCAGGGTGGTACAAAATTTTGTGCGCTATTAAGAGTTGATAGAATTGAATTAAGCTGGGCAGTTCTAGCCACTCTAGTTGTTTAAGGTTCTGGCAGTGGTGGGTTCTATAGGTGGAGCCAGTGGCGAATCTGCCAATATGATTGTAGCTATGGGACAGCTTACCTAGTTCAGATTTGTTGAGGTTTGAGAGTACAGGCGAGGCATATAAGAGAGTAGAGAGTAGGTGTGATCGGGCGATTGCAGTCCTAGCCAGTGGGGTTAAAAATGTCTTGTTTTTATACAGTGATCCAAGCTTCTTATTGATCTGTATGGTTTTGTTGACCTGTAGGTCAAATTTGAGATTATTGTCTATGATAACCCCTAGCAGTTTGGTGTGATTATCTGGGGAAATAGTGGTACCATTGTTAGATGTGACAGAGAATGAAAGTGTGGTGGATCTACTAGTGGGAGAGAAGAGGAGAAGTTGAGTTTTATTGGGGTTCAGAAGTAGGCGTTGATTAGTGAAGCCAGTTCTCGATGGTATTAAATGTATTTTGGGTTAAGATTTGCAAGTCGGATGGGGAGGTGGCTGAGCAGATGAGAGTGGAAGCATCTGAGTATTGGATGCAGGTGACTTTAGGGATAGCAGTGTGGAGGTTGTTGATAAAAATATAGAAGAGTAGTGGACCTAGTATGGACCCTTGAGGGACACCAAGTGTGAGAGGTAACTGGCTGGAGAGTTTGCCCTGCCATAGTACTGCCTGCTATCTACCAGTCAAGTAGGACTGGAACCACTGGATAGCAGGCTTGTTGAGGGGAAATAGATTGTAGTGAAAGAATGAGAAGTTCATGGTTGACCATGTCAAAGGCTTTTGATAGGTCAAGAAAGAGGGCAGAGGTTAGCCTATTGTCATTCATGTTTTCGTTTATGGCAGTAGTAAAGGAAAGGAGGGCTGAGGTGGTGCTGTAGTATGGCATGAAACCATGCTGGGAGTCTGATAGTAAGTTATTCTGTGAAAGGTATTGCATTAGTTGCTTCTGTACACATTTCTCCATTATTTTGGCTTGTGGGGAAAGAATGGCAATGGGTCTATAGTTGGATATGTCTGAGGAGCTACCACCTTTATGGAGTGGGATGACATGAGATATTTTCCAGAGAGAGGGGATAGCATTTTCTGATATGGTTCTGTTGATGAGGATAGATATGGGGTATGCAATGGCATCTGCAGCTATTTGCAGCTCCTCTGCAGGGAGGAGGTCAGCAGTGAGGGTGGTAAGTTTTAGATTTTTTAGAAGTGTTTTGAAAAAAAGTAGTGGATATTGGTTGGAAGCCAAATTCTGGGTGATTATTAGGTAGATTAGGCATGTGGTTTAAGTTACAGGGGGTTAGTTGATTTGCTAGAGATTGGATTGTTTCAGTGAAAAAATTATTAAAGGAGCTAGCTATTGTCTCTGGGGAACTATGGGTTACTTAGCCAGGGTTAGTGTGGTGGAGTGACCTGGACAAAGTTGATTTAAGCCTGCCCAGAACTTTTGAGGGTTGATGTGGTGTTTTTGTAGGAGATTTTGGTATAAGCTTTTTTTATCCAGTAAAATAGATTTATTTGTATCATTCCTGAGTTGACGATATTTTAGATGGTCAAGTGGGGCTTTGGTTGTTCTCCAGCTGGCCCTGGCTCTGTTTCTAGTTTTGATTTTTGCTTTGGTATCTTTTGTGAGCCATGATGCTGTATTTGATCTAGTTTTTATTGTACGTGCTGGAGCATGGGAATCAAGGATACTTAGGAATTTAGTGTTAAAATGATCTATGGCCTCCTCTAATGTTAGATTTTTTAGTTTTGACCAGTCAGTTGCTTTTAATTCATTTTGGAATATAGCAGCATCAAAGTTTTTCCTGTTTCTAAATGTTGTATATTTGGGCTGGTGAGGGTTTCCTGCCTTATGTTTTATGATATCGGTTAGACAGTGGTCGCTAAAGTCGTCAGGGAGAGTACCCGCTGTGTACAGTTGGGGTTGGTTATTAACTAGGATCCAGTCTAGAATACTTTCCTTGTTGGTTGGTTTGTTTATCCTAGTGGGAGAAGTGATGATCTGTTTAAACCCAGATAAGTTTATATGAGGGGGGGTTGGAGGAGCAGGGGTGCCAGTCGGTGTTAAAATCAGCAAGCACTATGGTTTCTTGGGGATAGGTAGTGGATAACCAGTAAAGGAGATGATGTAGGGTATTTAGGTTGTTGCCTGGTGGAATGTATGCACAGACGATGTTCAAGTGTTTGTTTTGGTTAATCTGTAGCTTGGTTATGAGGAGTTCCGCGTTATTGAGTTGGTGAGGTTGAATGGTGTCTCTTAACGGTTAGAGTGTTTTTGTAAAGGACTGCTATCCCACCTCCTTTCCTTGTAGCATGGTCTAACCAGTGAATATTGTATCCTGGAGGTAGTATCTCATTGTCAGTAGTACTGGGTTGTAGCCAAGTTTCCGTAAAACACATAATGTCTGGGGAGTGGGTTGCTAGGAGGGTGTGTAGGTTGGGAATCTTATTGTTAATACTTCTAATATTTAGGTGAAATGCTAGGAGGGAACTAGTGGGAGTATTCATGGGTAGCTTGACTGTGGGGGTTGTCTCCATGTGTTATAAGGTTATAGTGACAGGATATTCTGAGCTTTAGGAGTTTGTTTATAAGCTTTATATAGTCTTTAGGATTATGGTTTGTGGCTGTACAGGGGTGGTATTTTATAGAGGGTGGTATATTCGGTGTGCAGGGGAAGGTAAAGTGTTTGATGTTGTGTGAAGTTGTAGGTGTCTGTTTGACCATTTCGGTAGTGAATACCATGGTCAAGTGTTTGTTCATAGGCAGTGAGATGTAAAATAGAAACAGTATAGACATTTGGGTAATTAGTGTTTTTTTTGCTTGTTTGCATTTTGATAGGGGACAAGTCAAATTTGATGGCTGACTGTACTAACAGGGTGTGGAAGAATGAGAGAGAAGGAAATGGGTTAAGGGGGCAGGGTTGCTCAATGATGTGTGAGGTGCTGATTGGTACTTAGCAGGAGGGGAGTGGCAAAGTCTGGTTTAAATTTAGCACTAGTGGGGGCGGGTGGAATTTGGGGGCAGGGAGGGGAGCAGAGCTAACACTGACTGAGAGTTACCTTGGGCTTTTGGTTTGGTTATAAATATATATATTATGTTCCAGTAACACTTATTCAGAAGTCCAGTCCATAATGTCTGGATACTATATTTATATATAGCAATTACTGTCAGTAGTTGCCCATGCAAAAATCCTTTTACCCCTGAATAACTCCCTTTTGTATTATCAATACTACACAAACTCTTAAATGGAAGAGATCTAGATATTAGGACAGTTGTGCTCCTCCTCCTGACTCCTTAATATTCACAACTAGCTGACATATTATATCCTCTCTAAGCCAGTTTTATGTGCTCTTGCTGGTTTGTGTGTTTTCGCTAGCAGCACTATGTCTACTCCTTCTCTCTTTAAAACCGCTAATATCCTTTCCCTCTTTATTGGATTTCAGAGCCCATTAACAATCTGGGCCAATATGTTTATGTAGTCTTGTGTTCCCATTTGTATATTATATCCTCGCTCTTATCTTTTAACCTCATGCTCTCTAATCCACCTAACAAGCTATGTTCCCCTTTCCTCTTACCATGTTTTCCATTGGATAACTTATTTTGGTGTATTCCTGTATTTAATATATGCCTTGGCTATCATCCGCACAGTAACATTTGTGAATTATTTAAAGATACATTGAATATAGCATTATCTTATCTTGGTAATACTTACATTTTGTGTATGAAGTATAGCAAGAGAAAAAATGATTTTAAAAACATGCATAATACAACCAACTTTTTTAAAAAATATTTACATCGTGCTTCCAAGACATGGATATAAAGAATGCAAATTAGACCCCTGGAATCCCTGTTAGGATTTATCAAGCATGTTATATGCCAAAAATAGCCCTCTGGCCTATTTTTTATGCCTGTATGACTATTTGAAGCTGTGTGCTTTCAACAGCTTATTAACCTTATACTTAAAAGTCAGCATCAGTGTGTCCCACTGAATTTTATTTATGTTTATATAGGTGTTTTTTTACTGCTATCACTCTAAGCTCACTTGAGGTGGGATCTTCAGTTTTTACAGTGATTGAACTAACTTCCTTTGTCTATTAAACAAATATTCTTCTTCCCCAAGATAAAAGCATTCACATTTCTTTTTTCATGTACTACCTCCACCCCCTTCATCTTTACTCAAGTATTATAATTGTCAAACGCTTCACAAGACAACATTATTACTGTGCCAACCTGTTCCAGTAACACTTATTCAGAAGTCCAGTCCATCATGTCTGGATAATATATTTAATGCCTTTTAGTCCTCTGGTTCAGCCCTTCTGATCTCCTTTGCATTGCATTCCTTCCTTTCATGTAGTGCTCCCTTTGATCTCTCTTTCAGTGTTTATGTTTAAAAAAGTGGGGAAATCTGTCTGTACTTGCATCTGGGTCCTCCTGTTGATTTGCTACCCCTCCTTCATGCGGGGCTGTCTCTTCCCACTGGTATATTGGAGGATTATGGTTATTTACTGTCCTGGCGACACTTGATTGCCTCCTCCAGATCAGCAGTTGTTTTAATCCCTTGTGTGAGGAAAGGTTTACAGGAGGCAAGGTACAACATTTTGAATTTTATCCCCTTGTGTTTTGCCATCTTGATTGCTGAGAAATTCTGCTCCACAAATATTTGTGCATTGTCCAGTCCCATGTGGCTGCAGGACACCATAGTAGGGAAAGGATTTTTTCTTTCAGCTTTTATGTTTCTGATCAAGCTATTATCTATCTGGGAGCCACACGTTCACCAGCATACCTCTCAAGTGTAGCTCAATATGAGGAACGTTCTTCATTTGGGGTCTTAAAAAGTAAATATTTGTCAAAGTTTCACATGGAAAGAGTTTGTCACACATTAAGAGTTAGAAACTGTGTAACTGATATCCACTGTAAATAGATTTATATTAATTCATTAAAAAAAATGTATAAGTAAAAAAAAATTGCACATTTTAACCACCCTATGACCCGTCCTAGTTAAAGCTGTAGTAAGCTGCTAGCGGCTGTTCCACATTTTGCCTATTTGTTCCACATTATGAGAGGTAGTGTTCCTCGTTTTTTAGAAATTGGTTTGAAAGCCATGTGACAGACCCTTTCCATGTGGAACTCTATGCTTTCTCAGGTACTATATTTTCAACTGTTATATTTTCAACTGGCAGTTTAGTCTTTGTGACTGCAGATGGGCCACATACCCGTGACTGTCTTTGTTTAGCTTTCACTGGTAAAACTTTCAATCTTGTATATCTGATGTTGTCTATTTTCATCTGATTCAGTGTTTCGGTTGTCGGATGCGATCAGATCTGATCTCTGCACCTTTTTCCCGAGCTTTAGATATGAGGCTTTAACTCCTACTGTAACCATAATTCCTTCCTCCTTCCTAATATACCTCAGATCTTGTTTGCTGCCCGATTCATTCATACATGTGGCTGAGTTCTCTCAGTATTTCACTAAAAGTGAAAAACTTTATTTTTCTTACCTTTGACTCATCCGTTTAGGATTTGTAATGTAGTCTTAGTTATTAGGATTTTACAGTATTAGACTGTTAAGATTTGTAGTTTTTATGGTTAGCTTAATAGTTTTTGGTGTGTTTTCTAGGTAGTTCTCTACATTTCTTATTAGTTTTTTAATAGGATCAGTAGGAATTAATAGGATTTAACATAGTGTTTTTTTTTTTTGCTAAGTTTGTATTGCTGTGTAGTTAATATTTTTTTCTAATGTCAGACAAACCCTTAGGTTTTAACAAGTGCTCAGTTTGCAGACACAAGATCCCAACCCAAGACTCGCACTGTCTTATTCTGTACTGTTTAGGTGCTGCTCATATACAGGCTAACTGCAATGTTTGTGCTCCCTTTGGTGCAGGGCTGTTCAAGGCAGGAGAGAAAATTCATTTTAAAAGGCTGCTTCCTACACAGACAGGTCTTTTTCTCTAACTATGTTTTCTTCTTCTGAATTCAGACCAGCTTCAGCATGGAACTGGGTCATCTGTGTTGTGTGTGTGTGTCCCTCCCCAGACACTGTTATAGATCTTATGGCAAGAGGGTCATGGAAGGACCCTGACTTTGTAGAATCTGTCCCTCTCCAAAAAAAAAAAAAAAAAAAATCTTAGTAGCCCCAAGGATAGGAAGCACTAGATGAAGGGACACCCAGTGGATGCCATGGTAATAGCAGCAGCCAAGAGGAGAGAACTGACTGAGGATATTTCTTCTATCCTTTCCCATAACAGAAAGTCAGAGGCATTGGACAGACTAGGGAAATGGGCATATGCTTCTGTGACATTTGCACTCAAAGCACTGAACTATCTTGCATATTTAACTCATTTTCAGATGGACTTGACCAATGAGATTTCCAAGTCCCTCTCAGGTAACTTGCCTTCAGATGTTCAGAAAGAGTAGATACAAAATTGTGTACCCTCTAATGTAACCATGTGTTTGCTATCTAACACATTAGATGATACAGCAAGAGCAGCTTGCAGAGACATTACTGTGTGTCACCATGCCTAGATGCAGCTGTTCGACTTTGCTGAAAGCTTCAAGGCATCTTTTATTAATGCCTCTTTTAATGGTTCCACACTACTAGGACCAAAAGTTAGAGATGCCTACTAGAAGTGAGCAAGACTGTAAAATCCTCTCTGCTATAGGAATCCATTTCTCCACCCCTCTGAAGTCTTAGACCAGGAATCAAAGGTATGGTGAGAAAATGTGGTTCAGAAAATCAAAGGGGTTTTCACCACGACACTCCTATAGTCGGCCCTCCCCCAAGGTAGAGGAGGAGGTAATTCAAATGGATGTCACCCCAGTGGCAGAGTAGACCACATAACCAGGGTTTCCACGGACCTTTCACTGAGAAATCCTGTCAGCACTCCTGAAGGGTTACCTGGCTGCTGCACTATGGAGGCAGTTTGGTGTGCTTAATTTTACACCCACAAGCCTAGCAGAACATTACATCAGATTCCTGATATTTTTCTAAATCTTTTAGAATCTGCAGCAACAGAAGTTTTAGAATGTCTGGAAAAAATTCATCCATCAGGTCCCCCCAGACTAGTTAACATCTGGAATGTATTCCAGGTTCATTTTTGCCCTAAAGAAAACAGGGGACCTCGGGCTATTATTGGACATCAGCCACCTCAATTAGTTTGTTAGATGATGTTTTGAATGGTCTCAGTACAGGCCATACTTCCTCTGTTGGAGAAGGAAGATTGGTTGTGCTCTATATATTCATAGGTTCATAGGTTGGTACTAGGCTATCAGCCCTAGGGCCTATACAAGCCTAGCCATAACAATTCCCTGGCTATTTCTTTCCACATTATTTACTTTCCTGGACCCCTGTCTAGCAGGGCGACTGACGTGATCCCTGGGGTGAATTTCCTTTCTCCCATCCAATCGTCAAGGTTCCTCTTGAAGAGGTCCAAAGATCTTCAGGACTCCTAGTATGATGTAAAGGTTCACAGACAAATCCGGAAAATTTCTCCATTTTTGGATGGCGGGGCCAATCATTTTCAGTTCAAAGTACTGCCATTCTGTCCCACCACAGCCCCCTGGGTGTTCACCAAGATAATGGCAGTGGTAGCAGCTTATCTCTAACTGCAAGGGATCCGTGTCTTCCCATATCTCGATAATTGGCTCCTAACTTCTTCTTCCAAGGATCTAATGTTAGAACAACAAACTATACTGCTCACCCTAGCAGATCTCTTGGGGATTACAGTAAATCACACAAAAAGCCAGCTACTTCCCACATAGCAGATAGACTTTTTAGGATGTCGTATCAACACAGCTCTTCAAATTGCTAAACTCCCATCAGCGAGAGTATTGGTTTTTAAGACTAACAGCTTCTCAGGTACTCCCAACATCCTAGCCAACAAGCAAGGTTAATTCAACTTCTGTTAGGTCTGATGGCCTCTACCAACACATTAGTTCTATTTGTGAGATACGACTTGAGAGTGTTACTGTGGACTCTATCAGTCCATTGGTGTCAATCTTCATCCGCTGAATAGCAAAAATTAATCGAATTTGCAAAGATCTTATGAAGTGGTGGATAACTTTTAATTCAATCTCAGAAGGGAGACATTTTTGTCTACAAATTCTTCAGGCCACAGTTACCATGAATGTGTCCCTTCATGGTGGGGGGGGGGTTGCATTTCAAAGGGAAGATGGTTCAAGGTTCTTGGTCATCTGGAGGCCAACTTTCACATCAGTATCCTGGAGATGGGAGAGGTCCACCTAGCCTTGCAGGCTCTTCATGACTATCTACACAAGGGTGTGATCTCCATCCCGATAAACAATATGTCTGGTTTGGTACATCAACAAACAAGGGGAAACACAAACTCTCTATCAGGAGCCATGAGAGTATGGCAATGGAAGATGTTGTCACATCACTTTCTAACAGGAATGCACATACCCAGAATGGCTAATGTACTAGCAGACAAACTGAGCAGGTTGATTCTATTGCCTCACACGTGGTCTCTCCACCAGACTATGGAAACAGAAATTTTGAAGTGCTGGGGCCAACCTTGCTGCAACCATTTTACCTCGTATCTAAACAGGAAGTGCAGCAGTTGCTTTGCCCTCATCCCTCCACAGGGGAAGTTACTGAAAGATGTTCTAGTCCACAGTTGACCTCCAGGTCTCTTCTACACTTTTCCACCAATACCTCCCCTGACAAAATTCATTCATAAGGCCATGAGGTGCAAGACCAAGGTGATCCTCATTGCTCTTTTCTGGCCTTGGCAGGTCTGGTTTCCCCTTCCTCTGCCCTCATTTGCTATACACGCCTTGCATGCTGGATCCCAGTCTGGATCCTTCTGAGTCACCCATCTGGGATGTCTCTACTGGATCTACAAGCTCTAAAATTAACTGCATGGTTTTCGTGATAGCCAGAGGTGCCAGGCTTTCCTCTCCAGTGGGTCACACAATTTCTTCTTCACAAAATCAGTCAACTAAAAAGATTTCTAGAACTAAGTGGAGAAGATTTTCTGTCTGGGTCTCATTAAAGGGACTTGGACCCCTTTTCAACTTCTCTTCCATCAATATGGGATTTTCTTTCAGAACGTTTTCACCAAGGACCCAGTTTTTCTACCATCAAAGTGCAAATCGCTGCTGTATCTAATTTTCACACAGGGCATAATGATGCTTTCATTGCTTATCTTAATCTCCAAAACTTTCCTCTAAGGTGTTTTCTTACTGAGACCACCAATTAGGGACACAGTTCCCCCATGTAATGTTACACTCATGATTCATTCATTTATTCAGAAACCCTTTGAACCAGCAGTATCAGTGGCGCTTGCGTTTCCCTCTTAGAAAACTGTTTTTTTCTGTTTGCAGTTAAATCCAGTAAATCCATCTCTGAATTACAAGCACTGTTATGCAGGCCAGCTGTACTCATTTTCCATAAAGACAGAATGTCATTGACAACAAACCCTTCTTTTCTTCCAAAGGTGACCTCCATAGCAAAATGAATTCAGTCAATTGATTTGCCAGTCTTTTTTCTCATTTTCTCTAACAAAGGTAAATAAATGTTTGCTACATATCCTAGATGTTCACAGACAACTCAGGTTCTACTTGTGTCTTACTAAAGATATCAGAAAGTTGGATTGACTATCTTTTCTGAAGTAAAATTAGTAATACTTGTCAAAAGTTAGAATTTACAAATGGCTTTCTGACTGAATTCCTTTGTATATAAGGACCAATGTTGATCCCTGCATACAAAACCAAAAGCAGATTCCAATAGGGAAATGCCTCTATAGCATTCATGAAGTGTTTCCTTCGATGACATTTGTGCAGCAGCAACATAGTCAAAAGTTCATACGTTTATATCTGATTACCAACTGGATGCGCAGTCCAGAGCGTGTGCATCCTTTGGTTCTACCATTCTCAGAATTGTCCTTCCTTGGTACCACCCTGGCCTTCTTTAGGCAACTTGGGAATCTGTTCCAAATATTGATTTGGACAAAAGGTAGACATCATCAAATACGAAAGTTATGTACGTACCCTAATGACAGATGCGTGTTCTCTCATTTTTGTCCAGTTCAGCATCCTTTCCTCTTTCCAAATTGTCATCTATAAACTTTTGGTGCTTGGACAGGCATCGACCAAGACCCTGTCTGCCTTGGGTTACATGACCTATATTGACATGCTTAGTATTGTTGACCTTAATTTATATGAGTTGTTATACTTTTCAAGAATGCTTCTATATAGTTAGCAAGAGTCAGCAAATTCAATCTGAGGTAAATTAGGAAGGAGAAGGGAATTATGGGCAAGGGAGGAGTCAAAGCCCCACATCCAAAGTTCGGGAGGAAGGTGAAGTTGGATCCGAAAACCCAAACACTGAACCATAAGGCAGTGCGACAACATGGATCTCTTACTATGGTAAGTACATAGCTTTAATTTTTTTCACTGTGATCTCAGATCATTGGACTACAAGTACCAGTATGACTCAGTTAAAGTCTGTGGGTATAAATGACCTGAGACATACCTCCCTAGATATGAGACATCATGGAGCTCTTGGAATGCGTGTCCCAGGTTGATATTAGCTTAACACTGAACAGGATTTTAACTTCTCTGAGGATGATGCCACAATGCAAACAGAAGATGATTGACATAGCTTAATTTCTGGTGCCTTTCTAAGGGGGATGTAATATTTGTCAGCATGGAAGGAGATTGTCAACAGACCGCATTACTTTGCTAGGGATAGTCTGCACCTTTCTCCTGTAGGCTTTCAAATATTAGTTAAAACATTGTCCTCCCCAATAGTGCCTTTTTAGGCATCACCAAACAGAGTACTACCAACATAGCAAATCAAAACCAAGAAAATCTAAAGGTGTTACTGCTCAGTACTAGGAGTCTAAGCAAAAAACTTCACTCCTTCCAGGCTTTTCTCATTTTCTCACCCTAGAAAATACTGATGTCCATGCAGTCACTGAGGTATGGTTTACAGCTGCAGAGAGCACACCAGCAGTGCAAGGTTATAATGTTTTCCGCACAATTAGACCAACTAGTATACGTACAGGAACTAAAGGTGGGGTTGTCTTGGTTAACATCAAAAATAAATGTACCTCAAGGCCTGTCAAACAGGGCGATGCACTTGAGCTTCTCCTTATTTAAATCCCCATAGGTAAAATCCCATACCACTTCCTTGCAAGCTATTGGTCCCCCTCTATGACCCAGGAAGCCCATAACACATTTGTAAGCTTACTAAAAATACTCACCATCCAACCCAATACCATATTTATTGGCAACTGTAATTAACCCCACTATTAACTGGGAATCGTATATGACACCCAATGTGCAGGCACAGAGATTCATGGATTTTGTAAATACAGACTCCCCGGACTAGATTGTCATTACGTTGACCAGGGGTACAAACATTCGGGGTCTGGTCCTTGCTAATATTGCACACCTGCATAGTGCAATGTCTTCTCTGGTAAAGTCAGATCACAAAATGGTCTCCTTTGAAGTAAAAAATAAAATATAGAACCCAAGCTAACCATGGAATATTCAGGAATTAGTTTAAGGCTAACTTCCTACTGTTAAATGATAAGCTGGCACAGTTTCATGCCACCATAAAGTCTAAGAACGCTGCTGCCTAAGCGGAACTGTTCACAGAAAACCTACAGAAGCATGTCAGTAGCTGCATAGAGGCAGCTATACCCAGGAATAAGTATAGAACTAAGTAAAAAAAAAAACAAGCCATCTTGGTGAAATCACAATATCAGTAGGCTGTATAACAGAAGGAAGAAAATCATGACAAAATTTAGCTGGTATACCACCCAATAAGATAAAAGCTTTGTCATCAAACTAAACAAACAACAAATAAAGTTTACCAAAGCCAAAGTTGAGGGAAATTTGGCCTCCCAGGCCAAGGACAAGCACAAGGCATTCTTTAGCTCTACCCATAACCTTAAAGGCAGTACCCAGTTGTGTTCAGATCCCATTGTTAGTGGAGCCACCTATAGTAAGCCAGAATATATAGCAAATCTATTGACAGACAAATTCAGTTCTAACTTTACCCCTCTCTCCTCCTCAAACTCCCCTCAGGAAATACCATCAGGTATAACTCCTTCTGTCACTAAGCAACAGGTCCTTAGTGCTTACCCTAAGGTCAAAAACAATGCATTGATGGGCCTAGACAACATCCCAGGATGCCTTCTAAATAGCATGAAACATGACCTTTTCATGCTCTGTGGAATTGCTGTTTAACTGTAGCCTCCAGACAGGCTTCATGCCTCACGAATGGAGTACAGCAATGGTATTCCCTCTGCAGAAAGGTGGTCTATCTACAGACCCACTCGTATGCAAAGCCAGATAAATAATTATGGAAATGATCATTAATGATAAAGGAAACATCCAGGCCACTCGTCCTAACCTAATTTAGTTTTGTCAAGAGCAGGTCATGCTTACTGAACCTTGTAGTCTTATCTGAGAAGGTCCACTAAAGCAATGGATGAGGGCAATATGGTTCACACTTGCCTGTCTTGACCTGGCTAAGGCATTTGATACAATACCCTGCTATCATTGTTGATAAACTCAAGAGGTTAGGTATAAATCCGTATGTCACCCAGTGGATAGCCAGTTGTCTCACAAACAGGACCAGGAAGTTAGAAATGGGTAGTCCACCTCCAAATAGAGACCTAGCACAAGTGGGTCCCTTAGGAATTGGTCCTGGGACTGCTGCTTTTTGGTAGTTACTGCTCTGAAGTCAAGTCCAATGTCAAGGGCCTCTGACTGACCAAATTTCCAGATGATTTCAACTTGCGAGCAGTCCTAGAATCCCTCCATTGACACTAATGTTTTCTAGAATGTGCTGACAAGATTTGTGTCGGAGCCATGGAGTAAAACTAAATGCCAAAAAATACATAATAGTGTCCTCTGAAAAGTCATTTACCCCTAGTAGCTATCATATTGACAACAAATCCCCTAAGCATCGACCCAAAAGTCAGGGACTTCGGGGTACACACAGACAGTAATCTGTGCTTTGACCATCACGTCTGCAGTAGTGAGGAAAGCATTCTGCATTGTGCAACTAACAGGCAAAGGTATGGCATCTAGGTCCAAGAAGGTGATTGTTCCACTATATTCTGCATTCATCAGAGCTATCGTTGAGTACATTGCCCCCTTTGGTATGTTAGATAACCAAGTGCATCCAACAACTGGAGCATCCATAGAGATTTCTTACTGTAAGAATACAAGGCATAAGTAACATGCTGCACATACTGCCTCAAAGCCGTATCCCTGTATTGTGTTGCGTCTCCTACAGGCTTTTGAGGGAAGATCTGTGCCTAGCATACAAGTCTTTGTCGGATCCCACCCTACTGGACCCCCTGCATTTTTGCACAACAAACAGCACCAGAATTACCCATTCTAAAGACTTAAACCTTGCCTGTGATATAAATAGGACTTGCTGGAGAGACAGCTATGTATCCCATACACTACCCCTTCTCTGGAACAGGCTCCCCATCCATGGGAAGCAGAGCTTCTCCTGAACCCAATTCAAGTGCAAGTTGGATATTTGGATGGGGGAGCAAGAAATTCATCACTGGGTTTGGCACCTATGTCCCTAATGGACACAGGCAGTCTGTAAACATTTCATCTCTCGGGCCCCTGCTTGTAAATGTCTCATCTTCCAAGCCTCTGTGACAACTGTCACGGGTTGCAGAACTTGAGAGATTTGGGATGCATGCCTAGGGTTAGCTGATGAACCTATGATCTGTCCTGCTTGTCACACAGCGTTTCCTCCATGAGGTCCAGTCATGCCTCAGCCACTTCTGCTCATAACAGTAGGTGCTCCTTTTCCTGAAGGGTGTCATGTATTGCATCAACATGTTTGTTAGAGTCAGATTCAGTAAGTTTGGTTATTTGCTGGGTGTCCAGCATGAACTTTTGATTGTGGAATGGCTACTCTTTTATCTCATCTAGAACATCACACAGTGTTATCTGTTGGACATTTGTCTCTTTATTTGTAGTTGTGGTCAACTCCATTATATTTTCTGGTTCTGATAGTAAGCACTTCGTCAGTTGTGTTTACTTTTCGTTTTTGGTTTCCTTGTTGCCATGTATCGAATTGCTGATACATACCAGTTGCATACCTTCCTTCTAGTTTTCCTTTTAACTGTATTTATTATAATTTTGTGCGTTATTCCTGGTTACGTAATGGATCAGTTTTGGAAAGTGAGTTGTCACTATGGCGCCATACCAGAAGTCCTTTGAGGAGCAGTCTTAATCTTCTGTAAAGAGAATGTATTGCATCCTGCTGTGAAGTGATTTTTTTATGGGCATCTGGTCTTTTGATGTCAAAGATAACAGCAGCTTGATGACTTCAAAGATGGCTGCAGACTGAGTATCAGCTTAATTTTAGCTCTCCCAGTATGAAAACAAAAACTCAAAAAGACAGGCGGTGAATTTGTCTTTTTGGGTGAATTTCAGTTACTGACTAGTAAATGCACTGCCTGGATGCTAGCAAAAAAGAACAAACCTCAAAAATTTTGGGCAGGCATAAACAAACTGCTCCACACTGGCCAAACCTCCACCCCCACCCCCACCCCCTCAACTTGCGACCTTAAAACTCCAGAGGAAACTGCTAATATCATTAACATTTTTGTTTTTACCAAAACCATCCAATCACTAGCTAGCCAACTACTCTCCACCAGCTCCTTTCAAAACTCTTCCACAACAACTACCCCACTCCCTTTCACCTTCCAACCGGTATCTACAGCCACCATCCGATCTCTAATTAACAAACTAAAGCCCACTACCCTGGCAGCTGATCTCCTCCCACCAGAATATTTACAAAAAGGGGCAAATGCCATTGCATACCCTCTCTCGATCATAATAAACCGCACCTTGACTGAAGCCATTATCCCCTCTCTCTGGAAGGTTTCCCATGTCATTCCCCTTCATAAAGGAGGGAATTCTTTAGACCTCTCAAACTTCCGACCAATAACCATGCTATCACCCTTGGCCAAAATTATGGAAAAGTGCGTCCACAACCAATTAATGAATGCACTATCTCACCCAACATAAACTACTGGCCAACTCTTGGCATGGTTTTAGGCCACACCACAGGACAACATCAGCCCTGCTATCCATTTCTAACTCTATCAACATCAATCAAAACAGTAACAAACTTGCCTCTGCTCTCTTCCTAGATCTCTCTAAGGCCTTTGATAAGGAACTGTCACTGAATAGTAGCTCTATTAAATGGTTCCAGTCTTACCTGTCTGATAGACAACAAGCAGTTTTATGACAGAATACCCTGTCCACACATCCACACATCTACTCATTACTCTAGGAGTCCCCTAAGGCTCCATACTAGGACCACTACTCTTCTCAGTCTTTATCAGTGACCTACCCACCATCACTTCCAAGGCCACCTGCATCCAATACGCAGACAACTCTTCTTTAATATGTACTGCCTCCTCCTCAACTGAGCTTATGACCCTAACACAGAATAATTTCAATGATATAGAAAAATGGTTCACAAACTGTCAGCTTCTATTAAACCCCAACAAAACTAAACTGCTCATCTTTTCCCCACCTGCAAATCCTCCTCACCATTCTTTACTATAAATTCTAACAATGGCACAATTATATCCCCAGATACTCTCACAGTACTCCTGGGCATCACAGTCGATAACGCCCTAAAATATGATATCCATGTCAATAAAACCATCAAATCTGTAAACAAAAAAACTGGGCTCCCTATACAGGATCAAACCCTTCCTCACTCCTTTTGCAAGAACCATTATCGCTCGGTCCCACCTACTTTCTACCCTCCTCTATGCCTCCCCCCCTCTTCACTAACCTGAACCAAGCCACCCTTACCAAACTTGCTAGTTGTTACAACCATATTGCTAGATTTGCTACATGTGCTACCTCTAGGACCCACCATTGTATCAACCTAACTCAACTAGGATGGCTGGAGTAGCCCAGTCTTCTCAGATACAACCAACTTAATAATAACTCACAAAATACTGTATCTACCCCAAAAAAACACCAGCACCAAATAAGATAATCAAACCATACAGCAGCCTAGCCTATAGTCACTACGCTCTGCTGGCAAACTGCTGGTACAAACAACTAAGAGCATAAATGTTGCTGGGGATTCTCTATTCACCAACTTAGTAGGCAAAACTTGGAATTTGCTACCTGCCAGACTTATTCACAAATCTTCCTTAACCCAGTTCAAAAAAAGCCTCAAACTACACTTCTAACAGCATTGGCAATGTCCCTGCTTAAACCCTGACTAATCACCACCCGCTGTTCCTGCAAACTCTCCCTAAGCATTTCAATTGTATACTCTAATAAGTGTATGAATTCTTGATGAGACTTGGCCCATAACTGCATGCATTATTGTCTGAAACTGAAGCCGCATGATTTTGATGTTTACTATGTTTTATCTAAGTTTGCAACCCTACTGAAAACTGCACATTATACTTTTCTCTAAATGTTTCTATTGTTCCTAATGTATTTGTACTCTGCTTTCTGGAGCTTTTCTCCTCAGGCCTTCGCTGAAAATGGACATATATCCAGTCGAACTTTCCCGGTAAACAAATATAAAATAAAAAATAAACTGATTCACAAAATGTGAGGAGAAAACAGTGGCTGAAAGAATCCTGCAGCTGTACAGCAAAAAGCAGTTCAAGCTTCAGCTTTGGTGCAAAATTTGACTTCCAGTAATCTAGAGGAAAAAATGAGTCAAATTTGCTCAGAGCTGAATAACCTAAATGAAACAGTAAAAGAGCCTATCAGCTTGAGTAACAAAAGACTGGAAAAAATGGAGGAAGCTTTAAACAGATGTTCAGATAAGCTGATAAAACTGCAAAAATCAGAGGTTGAAATTATGAAAAGACTGTCTGAGACTTCTCCAGAAGAGATGTTTCAAAAGTAGTAGAATTAGAGGACAGAGCACACAGGGATAACCTGAGATTTTATGATGTACCAGAGAAACTGGAAGGAACAGACTGTATTCATTTTATGAAAGTACAAATAAGCATCTGGACTGGTATTATGCAGCAGGAGTTGTTAACTGAAGTGACATACCGTGTGTATGCTCCAAACCTAGCTATGAGAAAGCAGCCAAGACCTCTAATAGTAAAGATGCAGTCCTACCAGCAGAATGAGTTGATTCTGACAAAACTGTGGAAGAAGGACAAAGTACTAAAAGTAGGAGACAGTAGAGTATTTGTAGAAAATGATTACATATTGTACACCAGACAGAAAAGGAGTGGAATGTTGAGAAGCAGGTGGGAGATTCAAGCTGCTGTATCCAGATATCTTCAGAATACTTTTTTTCCTGGAGGATCAAAGTCATTTTTTGATACAAAACTTGCTAAGGAGGAAATAAAGTTTAGCCAACAAAAAGTGTGCTATCAAATAGAAGAGGATTTTGCTTCTTCTTATTCTGATAATAAAGCTTATAGAAAGACTATGCCAGTGAAACTTTTTCCCGTGTTCCAAAGGAAAATGCTTGAGAGACAGAAAAAAAAACAGGAGTTGACTAGAAGAACTAGGAGTACATTGGAAGACTGGGTCTGGGAGATGTTGACCAATGGGAAGAAAACCAGCAACTCTGAAATTAATGAATAAATGTGGGATTACAAAACATCAATCACATTTTTGAAATATGGTGGAACAAGAAAACCTGGAAGTTTTGGACTTTTTTTTTTTTTTTTACTCTTAAACTTGTAGTGGACTTCAAAGCATATGCCCTGCTTTGTGTCATTAAGGTTTGGAAGAACATTAAGGAGAGGGGAAGAGGAAGGAAGGAGGTAACTGTAAAGTAAAACAGTTTTTGTTCTTAACAGTGTTATTGTATAAAACATGACGTATACTGCATGTTACAAAGTAAAGCTTTTTGGGTTTTTTGTTTGTGTAATAGGGATACTGAAGCAAACAGGTGCCCTGCTTTTCCTTCTTTCCTTGTTCACTTTTAAGAAATGTAGGCACTGCAGTGTGAAAAGAGATGAAAACCTGTTGAAAAGAGCATGATACAAGTAAAACTGGTATGCTTTTTCTTACTTTTGCATAGAGGAATGCCTCAATTAAGTCCCTTTACTTGATTTAACAAGTTTTAAGGGGAAGCAAGTAAATAAAAGAACATTGAATGTAATGTTAAGTTTTCCTTTAGCAAGTAAGTGTTCACAGTGCAACATGAGAAGTGTGTAGCTAAAAGCAATGGTGTATCTGGTTCTCATGTTTCTATGGAGACAAGCTGATAAGGGCAATAAAAACAGAATAACTTTTTTCTTTCTATAACTAAAAGATCATGTTTTCTGAAAGTATTCAAGTTTTCTACATCTGGGAGAGGAGTAAAGGTAAGACAAAAACAGTCGTCACTTAGTGTAAGTAGAAGTACAGGCTGTGCCATGCATCCTAGCATGGATAACCTCCATTATAGGTCAATTCAAGCCTGAGATTGTAGCTGTCAATCTGGGAGAATTGTTGTTATTAGGCGGGTTAAAATTCAGTATTTGGAGATGTACATAATTTTGTGCATTTGTATTCAGCTAATGGGTTATGGGGAATTTTTTTTTAGTTGGAGGGTTTTCATTAAAACAGAAGGTCTTTTAAGAGATGTGACATATGTGCAAAAGATCAGTGTAACATTAGTTTATGCATGTTCCACAAAAACTGAAACTAGGCATTAACAAAAAAGCTGTTATGCTTAAGAGGTGGGAATAATATCAGCACAGTTATTTTTAAATGTGAATGGTCTCAGGTATATATAAAAATAGTAGTGAACTATAAAAAATGCATACTCCAAATAGCTATGCTACAGGAGACGCATTTTGAAAGAACCGAGAGTGTGAATTTAATAAAGTATTTCAGGATGGTTATTCAGTGGAATTTCTGAGACACAGGATAAGTACTTATATTAATTGCTAGAGGAGTTCCAGTAGTGATAGAAGAGGAGAAAAAGATAATAATGATAGACTTGTAGCAGTAAGGGGCAACTGGCAAGGGAGGAGGATTATGCTGGCATGTATTTATATTCTACATAAAGCTGCTGCAGTAGAGCTGAAGAAAATTTTGGAAGAAATCAGCTTTCAGCAGGGAATATTACTAATAGGTGGGGACTGAAACTTGATTTGCAACAGTGAGGATATTTCTGGAGGGCCTTGGAGCCCGAAGAGAAATTACTTATTTTCCAAGGTCCAAAAGCTGGGCTAGATCAGACAGAAATTGTTTCACAGGAACATGGGCCTTTAATTCAAAGTTTTGATAAGCATTCAGTAACTATTTCAGATCACATGCCAGTAATAACTAAAATAAAATTACAGGATAATGAAATAAAGATGAGACACTGGCACTTCCCCACCTATCTGGTAAATAGAGAGGAATTTCAGGAATGGGTAGTGGAAATTATTCAGGAATTATTAGGGAAGATAGAGATTTCTTTAAAAAATATATAGTTAGGGAGTGAGAGAAAATGAGGGTGGAATTTCAAAATAGGGTAGAAATAAAGGAAAGAGAGATATGGTTAAGAATTAACAAGAATTATTTAGAGGGACTGACAAAGATTAAAGCATTGCAGAATAGCATGAATCTCACAGAACAAGAAGAGATGTAACTGCAGAGTGCTCAAGAGAAAATAATGGACTACCTCGATAATGTGCATGAGTTTAGAAAGATTGCTGTTAAGCAACTGTTTTTGATGATCAAGCACAAAACCTTTTAGCACAATGGCTCAGGCAACTGAAAGTAGGAAGGATTGTTAACAAGCTTAAGGAGCCTATAACAAAGAAATAACCAGAGATCCTGTAGCGGTATTAGAAGTATTTTGGAAATTTTATGAAAATCTGTATAATGAAGAAAAATGTGGAAATCAAGAAAAAGCAGAACTAGAAATATATATGGAAGAATTAAATATGCCAAGGTTAGCAGTAGATGAGGCTGAACTGCTAACAGGATAGGAGGAGATGAGATAAAAATAGTGATGTATAACCAATCTACAGGAAAGTCTCCGTGAATAGATAGTATTCCCGTGGAAGTTTTTAAGCTGGAAAGGAAGAAACTGATAAAGATCTGGAAGATTTTGTTTAACAGTACTTTAAAAGTAGGAGAAGCACTAGCATCCTGGAAGAATGCTGTGGTGGCTGTAGTACCTAAAGACAGTAAACACCCATCAGATGCAGCTTCATACATGCCCATTTCTATTCTAAACCATGATTTAGTGTTTGTAATGGCTAAAAGAATGGCAAAGGTGATTCCAAAATTGACAGATTTGGGCCAATGTGGTTTTGTGGAGGAAGACCAAACATCTGACAACTCTAATAGAACAATGATGGTCCAGAGGGAAGCAGAATATAAGAAAATACAACTGTTGTTGGTGAGTCTTGATGCAGAGAAAGTATTCGACAGAGTAAGCTGGGATTTTATGTATAGGACAATGGAAGTATTTGCATTCCCTGATAAAATGTTTGATTAGCAGGATATATATGAGGGATTGGAGGTGAAAAATAGAGGGAAGTTACTTTCTAATAAGTTCTATTTGAACAGAGGAACAAGGCAGGGGTGTCTCGTTTGTTGTTTGCATTATATTTTGAACCATTGGTAAAGAAAAGAAGGGACTCAAATTCAAGGATATAATTTGTATGGTAATCAAGAAAAGTTGGCTTTATTTGCAAATGATATTCTGTACCTGATAAAATCAGAAAAATATTTTTTTCAGTGTTGTGGAGCATTCTGAGACAGTTTCAGGTCTTTTCAGGGTACAAAATAAATGAATATAAAACAAAGGTATAGTAGTTATAAACTGTCTACCAACACACAAATTAGTTCAGCAATACCAGTATTTATGGGGACATGATAAAATTAAGTACTTAGGGTTATGGATTAACAAGGATTCAGTTATGGCAGCTAAGGGTATGTGATAAGAGACTAAACTCTTATATAATACAAACACTGGGAAATTGGAAGCTCTGTTTTATGGATGCGGATAGCAAGATTCAAGCAGTGAAAATGTTTAGTCCCTTTAGGTTTTTTTTTTTAACAAGAAACATCTTTGTTGAATTATCTGATTTATTATATTTTTAGCAAGCAGAGGAAAAGTTGTGGATAGCAATTAATATAGACTTGAAGGATTTTATCTGTGAGGGGAAGAAGGCAAGAGTCAGATTGAGGTAAGTTGATCCTTCCAATAGAACAGTGTGGTTTGGGATTACCTGATTTGAAAAGATATTTAAGAGCTATGCAGTTAAGGCTCCTATACATAGCGCAGGTGGAAAGCTGTAATTCATAGTGGAAAGGCATAAGGATGAAATAGGGGGAATCTCAAGAAATAAGGAGAGAATGAGAATTTGGATGCAGATCCTTAAGGAGAATAACAATAACCATATAGAATGTTATAATCATAAAGTAGCAGAAAGTATTCTAGAACTAAGCCAAAATGGGAATGGAGAAAGGTGATTCAACTAATAGGGGTGATTGCAGTTAGAGGATAGGTAAGGGGGGGCTAGAATGTACTGGAGAAAATTGGCAAAGGAACCAAGGTATTGGGAGCAAATAATTAGAGACGGAAAGATAACAGAATGGAAAAAGGCCAAGAATTCATTTGGACTGCAGTCTAGAGATTGTCTTCCCTATCAAGGGTTGATAGAGTATAGGCAAAGAGAGAGGAATAGTGGGATCCTAAGTGAAAGACCAGCACTGGTAGAGTTTTTAGTAGAATCTAGAATGGAAGCTGCTGTTAAGAAAGGGATATTTAGTAGGGCATATAAAATATTGGATGTACCTGAAAACATGGACGACCGAAAACACCGACAACGAGATCACCGACACCACAAAACCGACAGTTCAAAAACATATTTCACATGCCCGACAAACCACATTCTCGACAGTCAACAAAACAAATTCCTTTTCCAAAACACACACAATACAAGCACAACAAAAACCTTACAAACCTACACAACTATCTATGCACTAACCATAACCGAAACCCTAACCCTAAGGTCTGTCACTATCGCACACTTTCCTTACTTGCACCCTAACCCTAAAGTCCGTCACGTCACACACTTCTTACCCACACCCTAACCCTAAAGTCCGTCACTAATGTACACTTGCCTTACCTGCACCCTAACCCTAACGTCCGTCACTATCACATACTTACACAGTCGTGCTCGTTTCACGTCGGTGTTTTCAGCGTGGAGATTTTGAACTGTCGATCATTTCCATTGCCGGTCTTCCGGTGTCTGTTCTCACTGTCAGCGTTTCAAGCTTTCGATGGTTTCAGGTAGATCCAAAATATTATATGATAACTATAGGAATCAATCAGAGAGGCGGGAGAAAAGAATGTGAAGAGAGACAGGATAAGTGTTTCATAAAGAAACAGTGGGAGGATATATGTATGGCTGTTAAGTATGCAGCAAGCTCTAGACAATTTAGAATGTTTGCTTGGAAGTGACGGCATAGATATTTTTATACACCAAGCAGATGCCATAGAATTTTTTTCTCAGGTAGATTGCGAATGTTGGTGATGTGATGGTGAAGAAAAAGGAAACTGGAAACATGTTTTTGGGATGTAATGAGTTTGCAGACTACTCTGTCAGAAATGCTGTGGGAACATATTGGTGAAACTAAGGGAATGATTTTTTGAGCTGTCATACAGAATTAGAATTGCCTAGACATGGTAAGGCCCTCAAGTTTTAATTCTGGTGGCTGCCAAAAAACACAACTACTTAAAAGTGGAAATCTTAGTCTAGATATTTTAACAGATATTTAACATACTACAAAACTGTCTGGCTTAGTATGAATGTTACTTAAAATTAATGTTTTACCAAAACAATTGAGCTCTGGTACATCTAAAAATTAGGTTTATTGCTTCCCAAGAAGATAATCATTCATATCTATTCAATTTATTTTTACCCACCAGGAATCATCCCCTCCAAAAGCAGTCCTGCAATT
The DNA here is from genome assembly GCF_019279795.1 of Protopterus annectens. NCBI lineage: Eukaryota > Metazoa > Chordata > Ceratodontiformes > Protopteridae > Protopterus > Protopterus annectens. Next base: position 706,145,151 of record NC_056750.1, on the reverse strand, counting down.
CAGAAGGATGCTGCTAAACTGTATTTAAAAACAGTATAGCTGCCTCGAGCTACCCTGTGAACTAACGTCCTGCCAAGGTTAATAAATCCTATTTCTCTCTATTAATGTCGCAGTGACTTGCCTGGGTCTATAGCGCATTTGGTTATTATTTTGCCCATTTACCCATTATACCTAAATAACCCCCTAAAAAACTGAACCAGTTTGGACAAACTGAAGTTCTCCCTACTACTAAGCATTTGAAGGATTCAAGAAGTTATCCACTATATTCCAAAAAAATTTGGAAGCTATCAAAAAATGTACTCTACCCCCTATCAAGTACAACTGTTCAATATTACGAATATAAAGTCTAATTCAAACAAACAAGCTTTACCAAAAAATACACACCAAGCATAGAGCTGCAGGTTCAAAGATCCTTGAGTCTGTATTGGCCCTGCTCCGCTTGCCCTTTTCTTGCCGGGCTCGCTCCGCACCCCCCTCCCTGCCCCCAATTCCCACCCACCCCCACTAAGTCTAGCTTTATAGACACAAAACACACCCCCTCTAATCAGATCGAATCAGGATTCCAACTCTCTTTGGTATCTGCCCACCTCTATTACCCAACATATCCTCTACATAACCCATCTGGTCCAATCTGCACTCCACTGCTTAATTTAACTGGGCCCGTCACCCTCCCCTAGATTTTGGCCTTCCATCTATACTGTACTGAAGACACTATAATTGTAGTACCTAAGCAGCAACGGTGCCACCATGCAAAATATTTCCACTCTCTGTTAACCCTTTTGTTAATTACATATCTCCTCTCCATTTATGAAAATCAGCCTTACCTTGGTTATCACTACCCAAAATTTCAGACCTCTCCAGATGGGTCAAATATAACAGCCCACCCAATAGGAACTCTCATACCCAAGTCCATATCCACAGTAATACAGCATCCTGTCCAACCAAAATACATTAGTTCAAAATATAAGCATTACCAAAGACTCGTATACAAATTCCTGAAAGCGAATTATTAGCCTTCACAATAATCTTACTATGGATGGTGATATTCACCCTAACCCTGGTCCTTCTGCCCCTGATAGCTCAACCTCTCACTATTATAACCCTTCCAACACACCTTTTATCACAAGGTCCTTCAACTCCTCGTCGTTTGTCACCTAAATATTAGGAGTATAAATAATAAAATACATAATCCTCCTTTTTGATGTCTCAGATTTTCGGCTTACTGAAACATGCTTCAGCGACCAAGTTGGGCTAAGTACCCGTTGGGGAATATTTTGTTTTTCTTGCCTCAGTTAATTCCGGATGTCAGAAAAAGTGAATAATTGTATTTCTTGTGGGAAACAGATACCGCATAGGGATTACCACTCTCTTGTATTCCTTGTTTGGGGCCTGAGCACGCGTAGTCTGGTGTCGCTTTGTGCTAGATTTAATAAGCGCACCATTAAACGAGGTTAGATTGCGCTAGGCTTGTCTTGTAAGCGGTGTAATTACAATATGCCGCCGGATCCTGACCCCCGCTACCGCTAAGAAGCGCAAGGAAAATCGTTAAGGTCCAAGCAGGATGAGTCGTCCGTCGGACGCCGGTTCTTTAGAAACCACGGTGGAATCTGGATCCAGCCGAGGTTTCAGTTGAGTCTCAGGGGAGCTTAATTTTGCAGGATGTGGCCTGTCAGGAGGCAGGTCAGGCTGAGGGGCCCTTTCTCAGGTTGCTGTACCCCCTCTTGCCTAAGGTGGTTAGGCCTTCTCCTTCTGTCTCTAAGGACCTTCCAAGGCAGGCCTGGTTTGCCTTCATCAGGTGTCAGTCCTAGTTATGCTGCTTCTGTGCCTAAAAAGCAGATGCTTATAATGCCAGAAGATTTGATTACTTAATCAGGGGTTCTATGCCCCCTCCAGATAAGAGGCCTAGGGTGGAGCCAGAGGTGGAAAGTTTGGAACAGGCTTCAGATTACTCAGAGTCTTCGGCTGAAGACATTCAGGATTTTCCTCCTTATTCTGATTCAGATGCAAAGGATTCCAGTCCTTCTGCTTCTCCTCCAGAGGATTTTTCTTTTTCAGAAACCCTGCATTCCATGAGGGAGCATTTTAAATGGGAAGGTCAGGATTTCTCAGATTCCCGAAAGAGGCTTAGGGAATTTTTGTTTTACCACAACATGGGCCCCTTTGGCTATACCTCCTGTTTTGGATGTTGTTCAGGATGTTTTCTGAGGCTTCCTTAATCCAGACTCTTTGCCTCCTGCCTGTTAAACCAGATAGGTATTACAGGGTGCCTGAGGCTCATAAATATCTGTATAAGAGTCCTAGGGCTGACCCAGAAACTATTAGCCAGGGACCTAAGGGGGTCGGGGCTTCTGTTGTAAAGAATCCAGTTCCTATGGATAAAGATTCTAGAGCTTTGGATAGGTGGGGTAAAAAAGTGTATACCTCTTCCACTCTAGCAATGAGGGCTTTGAATTGCCAGTTTCATATGTTAAAGTACCAGAATTTTCTCCTTACTCAATTAAAGTCTAAGGTAGATGCTTTGGCAGAGGGCATAGAGTGTAAGGAATTACAGGATTTGGTTCATGCCTCTGATCAGGTGGGTAAGCATTCTTTGCAGTGTGGCTTTGATGCTTTACAGGCTTCTTCCAGGGTGGCTGCCACTGGTCAGTTATTCGCAGGCACGCCTGGCTTAAGGATCAGAATTTGTCAGAGCATGTTAAAGCTAGAATTTTGGATGCTCCTTTGCAGTCTGAAGTTTTGTTTGGTCTCCTGTGGAGTCTGTCTTAAAGAAAATGGAAGACAAGGCTAAGTCTATGCAGACTGTTAAAGATTTTTGCAGGTGCAGCCCCTAATTTTTTTTTTTTTTTTTTTTTTTTTTTTTTTTTTTTTTTTTTTTTTTTTTTTTTTTTTTTCCCCCCCCCCCCACCCCCCCCCCCCCCCCCCCCCCCCCCCCCCCCCCCCCCCCAGGACAAATGGTTCATTATAACCAGGAATTATTTCCAAATGCCCCTTCAAAGGATGCGACTTGCCTCCTCGAGGTAGTGGCTCACAAACAGATTTTTTTCTTTACCCTTAACTACCCTAAGCAGTTTGCAAACTGGATTCATTTAGTCAAGTTATCCACTATATTCCAAAAAAATTTGGAAGCTATCAAAAAATGTACTCTACCCCCTATCAAGTACAACTGTTCAATATTACTAATATAAAGTCTAATTCAAACAAACAAGCCTTACCAAAAATACACACCAAGCATAGAGCTGCAGGTTCAAAGATCCTTGAGTCTGTATTGCCCTGCTGCTTCCGGCCGGGCTCCTCGCACCCCTCCCTGCCCCCAAATTCTACCCACCCCAATTATGTCTAGCTTTATAGACACAAAACACACCCCCTTTAATCAGATCGAATCAGGATTCCAACTCTCTTTGGTATCTGCCCACCTCTATTACCCAACATATCCTCTACATAACCCATCTGGTCCAATCTGCACTCCACTGCTTAATTTAACTGGGCCCGTCACCCCTCCCCCTAGATTTTGGCCTTCCATCTATACTGTACTGAAGACACTATAATTGTAGTACCTAAGCAGCAACGGTGCCACCATGCAAAATATTTCCACTCTCTCTGTTAACCCTTTTGTTAATTACATATCTCCTCTCCATTTATGAAAATCAGCCTTACCTTGGTTATCACTACCCAAAATTTCAGACCTCTCCAGATGGGTCAAATATAACAGCCCACCCAATAGGAACTCTCATACCCAAGTCCATATCCACAGTAATACAGCATCCTGTCCAACCAAAATACATTAGTTCAAAATATAAGCATTACCAAAGACTCGTATACAAATTCCTGAAACGAATTATTAGCCTTCACAATAATCTTACTATGGATGGTGATATTCACCCTAACCCTGGTCCTTCTGCCCCAGATAGCTCAACCTCTCACTATTATAACCCTTCCAACACACCTTTTATCACAAGGTCCGCCAACTCCCTCGTCGTTTGTCACCTAAATATTAGGAGTATAAATAATAAAATACATAATCTACATGCCCTCCTACAAATTCAATCCCCTGATATACTGTGTCTTACTGAAACATGGCTGAAACCTGGAACCTCTGTTAATGAAATCCTACCTCCAGGGTATAATGTACTTGGGTATGTCCGTGCAACTAGGAAAGTGGGATGACCGTGCAACTAGGAAAGTGGGGGTGTTGCTGTCCTCTTCAAATCCACCCTAAATGTAACCTTAGACCCCATTCAACCACTCCAGATCAATACAGCTGAAATACTCTCTACCAAGTTACATATTAGCAAAAATAAAAGCATGAACATTATCTGTTCATACATTCCCCCAGGAAATAACATTAACACTCTAGAGGATACCCTCCATTGGTTAACTGACAACTACCCTCAAGAAACCATAGTTCTTGGAGATTTTAACATCGACTGGAACACCTGCTGCTCAGTCTCCCACCACTCATGTAAACCTGTATGGATTTACACAGGTCATATCCACCCCAACCAAATTAGGCAAACATAAACAAAAAGACAGTATACTAGATTTGGATACTTATCAATAGCCACCCCCAAATGTATTAATCAGGGACAATCCCTGATGACCTCAGTGATCCCTTTATCACTTTTATTTGTAAACACAAATCCCACAACTCTCATCAGCCCATCTACAGAACCATACATAATAATAAAAACCTCAACATCAGATTATTTCAGGACACTAACTTAAATCATGCAACTGGTCTGCCCTAAAATACCTGCCTCTTGATGATGCTGTGGCCTACTTTAACAATAAATTTCTCTCCATCCTAGATTCTCATGCGCCTGCTCGTTCCACTAGGATTAAAACTAAAGTTGCCCCATGGCTTTCTAAAGATGCTAAATCAAAAATTACAATCAGGAATAAAGCCTGGACTACCTGGCGTGCCACAAAAACCCCTATAGATCAAATCAAATTTTGGCAAATAAGAAACGAGACTAAAAAATCCATTTTACTAGATAAAAGAAACTATTATATAAATCTCCAGAATAGAAACCAAAATAATCCTCAAAGATTCTGGGCAGGTATAAATAAATTACTACACCCAGGTCAAACCACCACCCCACCCCATAGCTTAATCCTGAATCTTTGCCTTCCAATGAATCCTTATAGTAGGTGATACCAATGTTTAAAGTATCTTTTTTTATAAAGGTAGTCACTTTAGAGTCTGACCAGAAACTATTACAGGGACCTAAGGGTGTCAGCTGCTGTTGTAAGAATCGTTCCATGGCTAAACCTTGAAGCTTTGGAAAAGATCGGCTAAAAGGGTGTATACCTCTTCGACTCTGCAATGAGGCTTTGAATTGGGATTTCATATGTTGAAGGAAGGGATTTTTCCCCTTCATAAACCTAAGGTGATGCTTGGAGAGGGCATAGAGTGAAGAAATTACAGTTTTGGTCATGCCTCTGATCAGGTGGGTAAGCATTATAGCATGAATTTTGATGCTTACAGGCTTCTCCAGGGTGGCTGCCACTGGATACCTTTTCCAGGTTACCCTGGCAAGGATCCAAGAACATAGTTCTTGAGATTTTAACAGTTTTGGACTGCTTTCAGTCTCCAGCTTGTTGGGTAAACCTGTGGAGTCTACAGGTATAACCCCAAGACAAAGTAAGTCTATGAAAGACTGTTAAAGATTTTTACAGGTTGGCTACCAATTTAGCCAAAATTTGGTATTAAGGGAGGGCTTATCCTTTTTTGATTTCAGTCTATCACTTTTATTGTGTAGACAGACCCTCAGGGTATTTTCAGGCCTAGAAACCGATTCTCCTAAAAATCAACATGAGGGAGGGGCCAGTCCTTTTTTAAACGGGCCCAATGACCTGCATCTAAGCTGCCCCCTTGATGTCTGGCAGCTCTTTGAGAGAAATTTGGCACCTATTCAACCTGGCGTTCCACTACCCAGGACAAATGGGGTTGCCCATTATCCGAAGCTGCAAGTTAAAAATTTCCACATGCCTCCTTTCAAGGCTGCCTGGCGTTCCTCCTCAGCTAAGTAGAGGCAAACAAACAGATTTCTTTACTTTTCAAAATGGCTATACACAGGTAAAAAACAGAAGTGGGCCTAGGATTTTATTCTCCAAAATATCCTCCAAAGATGGGCAGGCTTGGAGACCAATTTTGGATTTATCTATCCTCAACACCTACCTGGACATTCCAAAATTCAAAATGTTGCGTAACACCTTTACCTCTTGGGAAAGTCATGGATAACCCTCTGGATCCAATTAGGCTTTATCCATTTTCCCATCAGGCCCAGTTGCAGTTCCCACCCTTCCTTTAGTCAAACCCTATCTTATCAGTTCTTTGCTTTCCATTGACTTATCCTACCCCAGCGTGTGCAAAGCTTCTGGCTGCTGTAATAGTTTCTTAAGGAGAGGTATAGCATTCCCCATCAGCATTCTAATCAATCCGTCCATAGCTGAAGCCAAAGTACCCTCCATATGGAAAATATCTCATGTTATACCTCTCCATAAAGGTGGCTGCTTCGTAACTATCAGGCTGCTCTACCGAACTATCAAACTATAGGCCCATAGCCATCTTGTCACCACTGGCTAAGATCCTGGAAAAATGCTCCCACAAACAACTCCTGTACTTCTAACCCAAACATTCTAGTGGCTAAATCTCAGCATGGCTTTAGACCACATCATAGCACTACCACTGCCCTCTCGTTCACTAATGATATTTACCATAACAGAAACAACAACAAGCTCTCCTCAGCTGTATTCTTGGATCTTTCCAAAGCATTCAGTATGGTTAACCACCGGCTGTTAATCTACACTCTGACTAATATATCCCTAGGTCACCACTCCCTTCAATGCTTCCAATCCTATCTACATAGTAGACAACAAGCAGTACTATGGCGAAATAATCTATCTAACCTTCTTCCCAATACCCTAGGTGTCCCCAGGGTCTATCCTGGGTCCACTGCTATTCTCCATATTTATCAATGATCTCTACATTGTCATTCCAAATGCCAACTGCATTCAGAATGCAGATGACTCTACATTTATCTGCACTGGTACCACCAAGGATGAGCTACAGGCAAGTACTCAGTCAACTTTCAACCTGGTTGGAAGATGGCTTGCAGGCCGATGTCTCTTCTAAACCCCAATAAAACTAAACTGTTATTTTTCTATCCTCAACACATACCTGGACATTCCAAAATTCAAAATGTTGACGTTGCAACAACTTCTGCCTCTGTTGGGCAAAGATCACTGGATGGTAACTCTGGATCTCAAAGAGGCTTATCTTCATGTTCCTATCAGGCCCAGTTGCAGGAGGTTCCTGCGTTTTCGGGCTGGGACTTTACATTATCAGTTCTCTGCATTGCCCTTTGGCTTATCTACTGCGCCCAGGGTATTTACAAAGTTCTGGCTCCAGTAATAGCCTTCTTAAGGTTAAGAGGAATACAAATTTACCCTTATTTGGACGATTGCCTGATTCTTGCTCAAGACAAAAACAAGCTACTTCACCATCTACAGTATGTTATGGCAGTGTTAAGGTGCCTAGGGTATTCTGTGAACGAAACAAAGTCCAGTCTAGTACCCTCTCAGGAAATGTGCTTTCTGGGTGTGAGACTGAATACAGCTTCCCAGATGGCTTTTTTGACCCTGGACAAACAGAGAAACCTTACACTTTACTTCCAACAATTGTCTCTACGGTCCAGGCTGACTGCAAGGACAGTCCTTCAAGCCTTGGGGTTCATGGCATCTTGTATTCTGGTGCTTCCCAATGCCAGACTGCATATGAGGAAGCTACAATGGTATCTCAAAAATGTATGGACGCAACACTGCCACGATCTGGACACTGTCATTCAGATAGTACCTTGCATTCAAAAGGAATTTTTGTGGTGGGCTCAGGAATGTCACCTAAACAAGGGGCTCTCTGTGACCCGACCAGAGGCGAGTCAGATCTTAACGAGAGATGCCTCGGACAAGGCTTGGGGAGCTCACCTCAATGGAAAATGGGTTCAAGACACGTGGCCTGCCAGACTTCAACATTTACATATCAACTTGAGGGAGATGTTAGCAGTCCAATTTGCATTGATGGCTTTCAAGGATCTACTTCACCCAGGACAAGTGTTGATTCAAACAGACAACACAACTGTCATGTGGTACATCAACAAGCAAGGGGGAACCCATTCGTACCCTCTTTGCAGGCAAGCTATGATTTTGTGGGAGACTGCTCTCAGTTTGCACCTCACTCTTCAGGCAAGGTTTCTGCCAGGAGCACAGAACTCCTTAGCAGATGTTTTGAGCAGACAGATGGTGGATCCCCACGAGTGGAAATTGGATCCTCATGTATTTCGACAGTTGACAGTGATATGGGGGACTCAAGACATAGATCTGTTCGCTTCTCCGCTAAATTTCCAGGTGCCAAAGTTTTGCACAAAGATGTTTCATCCAACAGCTTGGAAAGTGGATGCTCTATCATTCAGTTGGAGCAATCTTCACGTCTATGCCTTTCCTCCTCTGCCTCTCCTTCCCAAGGTGCTCTTGAAGGTCAGACAAGACAAGCCCTCCATGATTCTAATAGCTCCAGATTGGCCACGACAGCACTGGTACCCTTTGCTGAGGAGTTTAGTACGGGAGCCTCCTTGGCCTTTGCCTTCAATTCCACACCTTTTGTCTCAGGCAGGCAATCATTTCCTCAATGTCAGGATTCAGTCCCTGCATCTAACAGCCTGGCATATTCTGTTCTAGAACCTGGAGGGTCGCAGCTTCCTCAACAAGTTTTGAATGTTATTTTGGAGGCCAGAAGGCCTAGTACAAGGAATGTTTATGCTGATAAATGGAGGAGATTTTTTATTTGGAGCAAAGCAAAGAGCTTTGATGTTTCCAGGCCTGATTTGAGTGTTTCTCTCCAATATCTTACGGAATTATTAGACAAGGGTTTGTCTTTCTCCTCTGTAAAAGTTCATGCTGCAGCCATTTCTGCTCACTATGACTGTGACCCACCATTATTCTCTCATCCTTTGTTTAAGCAATTCCTTAGAGGGGCAAAGAACATAAGACCCCCACGTAGAGCTCCTACTCCTTCCTGGGATCTCAATTTTGTGTTGGAAAAGTTTACTTTACCTCCTTTTGAACCTGCAGCTACGTCTGAGTTAAAGTTTTTGTCTTGGAAGACTGCTTTTTTGTTGGCCATTACATCTGCTAGAAGGGTTTCTGAATTACAAGCTCTAATGGCAGTTGAACCCTTCCTGATTTTTCATAAGGATAGGGTATCTCTGCATACTAACCCTACTTTTATGCCTAAAGTGGTTTCAAATGTGGCCTTGAACCAATCTATTCATTTGCCTACTTTTATGCTGATCCCCAAAATAAAGGGGAGAAAATTTTGCACACTTTGGATATTCACAGGCAGTTGCGTTATTATTTGAGCAGGACTAAAGGGTTCAGACAGTCTCAACAGTTATTTGTTTCTTTTGCTTTGACCTCTCAGGGGAAACCTGTTACAAAACAAACTATTTCTAAGTGGATTGGCCATTGTATTGCTTTTTGTTATTCTAATCATGGTAAGGAGATTCCGGCTGGAATCAGACCTCATTCCACTAGGGCTACTGCCACTTCTACTGCCTTTTTAAGGGGTGTAGCTACTAAAGATATTTTGGAAGCAGCTACTTGGAGTTCCGTGCACACTTTTTCTAAACATTACCATCTCCCTCTTTATTCCAAATCTAGGTCTGGATTTGCCACTGCAGTCTTACAGGGCATGTTAGCAGCTCCCAATGCTTTATGATTTTGCTAGCCTCCCTTTACCTTTGCTTTGGGATTCTACCCACAGGTTATGACTGCAGCAATGTGAGATGAAGAACATAGTACAGTTTTGTACCTACCATAAATGTAGATGTTCGAAGATCCACATTGCTGCAGTCAATTCCCTCCCTCCTTCCCCTCTGTAGTTTGGAGTGGTTGTATGGTTTGGGTGGTAGAGGTTGTTTGTACATAGGTTTTTCCATTTTTGGCTGTGGCCTTTCTTTTTAGGGCCTTCTGACATCTGGGGCAAGAAAAGACTGAGGATATGACGTCGGTCATGCGCTTTAATACCATGATGCACTGACATCAGATCTGAGCTCCCATGACCGACGCCAGCCTAATACTTTGGTATTCGGGCCGACCGAGGACAGCGGACTACCCACAGGTTATGACTGCAGCAATGTGGATCTTCGAACATCTACATTTATGGTAGGTACAAAACTGTACTTTTATTGCTTCCCAGGAAGATAATCATTCATATCTATTCAATTTATTTTTACCCACCAGGAATCATCCCCTCCAAAAGCAGTCCTGCAATTCAGAAGGATGCTGCTAAACTGTATTTAAAAACAGTATAGCTGCCTCGAGCTACCCTGTGAACTAACGTCCTGCCAAGGTTAATAAATCCTATTTCTCTCTATTAATGTTGCAGTGACTTGCCTGGGTCTATAGCACATTTAGTTATTATTTTGCCCATTTACCCATTATACCTAAATAACCCCCTAAAAAACTGAACCAGTTTGGACAAACTGAAGTTCTCCCTACTACTAAGAATTTGAAGGATTCAAGAAGTTATCCACTATATTCCAAAAAAATTTGGAAGCTATCAAAAAATGTACTCTACCCCCTATCAAGTACAACTGTTCAATATTACTAATATAAAGTCTAATTCAAACAAACAAGCCTTACCAAAAAATACACACCAAGCATAGAGCTGCAGGTTCAAAGATCCTTGAGTCTGTATTGGCCCTGCTCCGCTTGCCCTCGCTGCGCTCGGGCTCGCTCCGCACCCCCTCCCTGCCCCCAATTCCCACCCACCCCCACTAAGTCTAGCTTTATAGACACAAAACACACCCCCTCTAATCAGATCGAATCAGGATTCCAACTCTCTTTGGTATCTGCCCACCTCTATTACCCAATATATCCTCTACATAACCCATCTGGTCCAATCTGCACTCCACTGCTTAATTTAACTGGGCCCGTCACCCCTCCCCCCCCTAGATTTTGGCCTTCCATCTATACTGTACTGAAGACACTATAATTGTAGTACCTAAGCAGCAACGGTGCCACCATGCAAAATATTTCCACTCTCTCTGTTAACCCTTTTGTTAATTACATATCTCCTCTCCATTTATGAAAATCAGCCTTACCTTGGTTATCACTACCCAAAATTTCAAACCTCTCCAGATGGGTCAAATATAACAGCCCACCCAATAGGAACTCTCATACCCAAGTCCATATCCACAATAATACAGCATCCTATCCAACCAAAATACATTAGTTCAAAATATAAGCATTACCAAAGACTCATATACAAATTCCTGAAACGAATTATTAGCCTTTACAATAATCTTACTATGGATGGTGATATTCACCCTAACCCTGGTCCTTCTGCCCCAGATAGCTCAACCTCTCACTATTATAACCCTTCCAACACACCTTTTATCACAAGGTCCGCCAACTCCCTCGTCGTTTGTCACCTAAATATTAGGAGTATAAATAATAAAATACATAATGTACATGCCCTCCTACAAATTCAATCCCCTGATATACTGTGTCTTATTGAAACATGGCTGAAACCTGAAACCTCTGTTAATGAAATCCTACCTCCAGGGTATAATGTACTTGGGTATGTCCGTGCAACTAGGAAAGTGGGATGACCGTCCAACTAGGAAAGTGGGGGTGTTGCTGTCCTCTTCAAATCCACCCTAAATGTAACCTTAGACCCCATTCAACCACTCCAGATCAATACAGCTGAAATACTCTCTACCAAGTTACATATTAACAAAAATAAAAGCATGAACATTATCTGTTCATACATTCCCCCAGGAAATAACATTAACACTCTAGAGGATACCCTCCATTGGTTAACTGACAACTACCCTCAAGAAACCATAGTTCTTGGAGATTTTAACATCGACTGGAACACCTGCTGCTCAGTCTCCCACCACTCATGTAAACCTGTATGGATTTACACAGGTCATATCCACCCCAACCAAATTAGGCAAACATAAACAAAAAGACAGTATACTAGATTGGATACTTATCAATAGCCACCCCCAAATGTATTCATCAGGGACAATCCCTGATGACCTCAGTGATCACTTTATCACTTTTATTTGTAAACACAAATCCCACAACTCTCATCAGCCCATCTACAGAACCATACATAATAATAAAAACCTCAACATCAGATTATTTCAGGACACTAACTTAAATCATGCAACTGGTCTGCCCTAAAATACCTGCCTCTTGATGATGCTGTGGCCTACTTTAACAATAAATTTCTCTCCATCCTAGATTCTCATGCGCCTGCTTGTTCCACTAGGATTAAAACTAAAGTTGCCCCATGGCTTTCTAAAGATGCTAAATCAAAAATTACAATCAGGAATAAAGCCTGGACTACCTGGCGTGCCACAAAAACCCCTATAGATCAAATCAAATTTTGGCAAATAAGAAACGAGACTAAAAAATCCATGTTACTAGATAAAAGAAACTATTATATAAATCTCCAGAATAGAAACCAAAATAATCCTCAAAGATTCTGGGCAGGTATAAATAAATTACTACACCCAGGTCAAACCACCACCCCACCTCCATCAGCGTCAACTGATAGTTTGCCACAGAATGTTGCTAACACCTTTAATAGTTTCTTTACGGAAACCATCCAAGCCCTAGCCAGCCAATTATCTTTGAACCCTGATAACACTCAGGACATCAATCCCAGTTCCCAGCCTTCCTTTAGCTTCCAACCTATCTCTACCTCTTTCATTTGCAATCTAATCAAAAAACTAAAACCTACCACCCTAGCTGCTGACCTTCTCCCTGCTGAATATTTACAAAAAGCCGCAGATGGTATAGCATTCCCCATCAGCATTCTAATCAATCGGTCCATAGCTGAAGCCAAAGTCCCCTCCATATGGAAAATATCTCATGTTATACCTCTCCATAAAGGTGGCTGCTCTACCGAACTATCAGGCTGCTCTACCGAACTATCAAACTATAGGCCCATAGCCATCTTGTCACCACTGGCTAAGATCCTGGAAAAATGCGTCCACAAACAACTCCTGTACTTCTAACCCAGAACAATCTAGTGGCTAAATCTCAGCATGGCTTTAGACCACATCATAGCACTACCACTGCCCTCCTCTCCTTCACTAATGATATTTACCATAACAGAAACAACAACAAGCTCTCCTCAGCTGTATTCTTGGATCTTTCCAAAGCATTCAGTATGGTTAACCACCAGCTGTTAATCCACACTCTGACTAATATATCCCTAGGTCACCACTCCCTTCAATGGTTCCAATCCTATCTACATAGTAGACAACAAGCAGTACTATGGCAAAATAATCTATCTAACCTTCTTCCCAATACCCTAGGTGTCCCCCAGGGGTCTATCCTGGGTCCACTGCTATTCTCCATATATATCAATGATCTCTACACTGTCATCCCTAATGCCAACTGCATTCAGTATGCAGATGACTCTACATTTATCTGCACTGGTACCACCAAGGATGAGCTACAGGCTAGTACTCAGTCAACTTTCAACCTGGTTGGAAGATGGCTTGCAGGCCGATGTCTCTTCTAAACCCCAATAAAACTAAACTGTTATTTTTCTCTCCCACGCATAAATCCCCGGTGATATCCTTCTCCATTACCTCTAAAAATGGCACTATCATCGCCCCAGATGTCCACACAAAACTACTTGGGGTAATTGTAGACAACAATCTTAAATTTGATGCCCATGTAAATAAAATTATAAAAACCATTAATAAAAAACTCGGCTCACTGTATAGAATAAAATCATTCCTTACCCCACCTGCTAGGACTGCTATTGCCCGATCCCACCTCCTCTCCACCCTCTTCTATGCCTCTCCTATACCTGCCAGCTTAAACAAAACAGAACTTAATAGACTCTCAGCCTGCTATAACAGCATAGCTAGATTTACCACTGGGCTGCCCTACAGAACACATCACTGTATAAACCTAAAAAATCTAGGCTGGCTAGAGCTATCAAGACAAATTCAGTACAACCAACTTATTATAGCTTTCAAAGTTCTTAACCAACCTGATAATACCCCTGCTTTAAGAAATATCATCAAACCTCACACCAACCAAAGATTACTTAGATCTTCCAATAGAATTGTAGTGCAAACCACTATAGCTAACAACTTAGCTGGGAACTCCATGTTTGCCAATTCGGTAGGCAAAGCTTGGAACTCACTACCCCCGGATATCACAACAAACACTACCCTTTCTAAATTTAAGACAGACCTCAGGCAGTACTTCATGACTCAGTGGCTTTGCCCCTGTGCCAGGCCTGATTAAATACTTGGTAACACTTGTACACCTGTATCCGATTAACAATTGCTCTTGTAATTAATAGTAAATTCAATGCTACTGCATCCTATTTCAGCTAACCTATACTATGAGTGTTAACTTGACTGTTTGTTATCTATGAACTTTAGTGTGTTTTACATAAGTTTCCTTCTCTGTATTACTTCCTTTGGAGCTTTTCTCCCCGGGCCTCCGCTGAAAATGGACATGTATCCAGTCGAACTATCCCGGTCAACAAATGTAAAATAAATAAACCAATCATACTAGAAGTAGTGAATATAGTAACCCAGATAAAAGAACTGGAAGTGGGATTTTTAGTAACGATTACATAGAAAAAGATGGGAAATGAGGGAACAATACATGCAGAATAATATTTTGGAGGATGAATGAAGTTTAAGGGAAGGCAGGAATTGAATGAGCTATGTGATGTTTGACTGACAATTGTTGTACAGTAGATTATAAGTGATGTATAATGATTTTGCAGCTAAAATGTCAGTATGGTTTATTTTTATTTTTATCAATGTATGACTGCCTATGTCATAAGTGATAATTCAACAAAGATGTTTCTTGTTTAAAAAAAAAAAAAAAAGCAGATTCATTTTTTTCTCTTTCCTCAGTGAGTTGGGCATTAGCCTGCAGTCCTGCAGATGTTATTTAGAAGTTGTGGGCTGTGATTTCCTCTGAAACTTGGTATGTAAAAGTTCTTACCTTAGTCACGGCAGCGGGTTTGTCTTCCATTTTTTGGTATGAAAAGTGATGTCAGAGGACCAATTGCTTCCTCAGCAATTTCAAGTGGAGTTACAGTAGACTTCTCAGAGAAACATTCAAAGCTGACCACCATTCCTAACCCTCTTATGTTACCTTATGATTAGTCCCAATCACACTTTACTCCGTGATCTTTACTATCCCAACTTATATATATTGCTACATGCTCTTTTTCTGGAAAGAATGGACATGAGTTATAATTTTTAAGTTTTCTGAATAAGTTTAGTACATTAATATTTCTGTTTGTTTACTGTGCAGTTTTTGGATACTGAAGGAAGAGATGAGCTCTGATGATGGCAATCTTCATTTTATCCTTGACGTATGTGTTCATTTTCGATATCTGAACCGACTCTGCTGTTACTACAGCTCACGCCAGCCAGAAACTCATGAGCTTTACCTCTACCCAGAATTCCTCTCTCTCAATTACCTTAGATCTCATTTGCCACTTTTAGAAAGTGGTCAAGTCTAGTTACTACTCTCAAGTAGTTAGTGGGTTTAAGTAAATTTTTGTCTTACTGTTTCTGCTTTTTTTTCACTTTCCTCTTTCTTTTTACACTTGATGTATTTCTCCAAGTGTCATCTTTGATACTTTTCCCCTTTAAAATTTTGTGTATTTCCCACTGTCATTACTTACAGTTTTCCCCTGCTTTCTCGTAGTCTTTTTCTCATCCCTGTACATGCTTGTGTATTTCTACAGCTATCATTGCTGATAGTCCTTTTTTCCTGTTTTTCCTTTTTTCATAAAAATAAAAATATAAGTAAAAATAATATCCTTTGTGTTGTTGCTTTCCCTTTGTTTGTGGAGCGATATTTCTTCAGCTGATTTGTTCTAGCTGTTTCCCTGCTTTGACATGGCTGAGAAGGGTAAGGCCTCCACTGGTTTCAAAAAATGCCAGAAGTGAGGCCATAAAATTCCCCTGTCAGACTTTAATTTGTTATATGTGCATTGTCTTGGCCCTCACCACTTACAGGAAGATTGCAGCGTTTGTCACACCTTTAGCCACTGGACTCTTGTGGAAAGGCTTAATAAGCTTATTTTAAAAGGATTTCTTCATTCAGCCTTTGGTGTGAAGCCTTATCTACTATAGATAAAGCAAAGACAAATGTTTCATCACCTTCATCCTCATCTTGTATGGAAAAATCTAATAAAAGAAGTATGTCAGTTCTGAAAGCCAAGAAATTAAAGACCTTGGTTCCGAAAGTTCACATGAAACCAAAGGCCTCTGCTGCTGACACTCCAGTGCCAACATGCATTCTGGCACTGATTTCAATTTTGAGCCCTTTGACATCGAAGGCCTCAATACAGGAATTGACTATTGCTTCATCTGCTAAGACTGCTTTGCCTAGAACTACCTACTCTCTGCCAATTGATCTCTGTGCTGGGTAGTTCTCAGAAGTACTTCTGCAGAGGCCTAAGTCCAATCTGCATTGTCCGACTGCTCCACCAAAAGTGTTTCAGAACTTGACATGGAAAGCCTAGTGAATAAAATGTTATGGGCTAGAGGGCTTTCAGGCCCCACTTCGGTAATGACCTCTTTGGGTCTTGGTACCAAAACTTTCTTGACACCATTAACTACTCCTCCTCTAACCTCCTCAGAGGTCTTAGAGTCCTCTGTTGTGCATCTCCCCAACGCCAACTGTACCAGCTCCACAGTTGTTTGCTTCTTCAGAGCCAGTAGTTACACTGAGCTCTTTAGTTGTTTCTGAACAGAAGACTTCCCAAAGTCATGGCTACCCTGCCGGTTCCAGGGCACAGGTCTGTACTCTGGGTTTTTCAGAGTTATCCCTGCTCCTCTGAGCTTCAGCTCGAGTTAGTTCAGCTCTGGATTTGGTCTTGAGGGCCAGTTGTTTGGAGCAGGGAGTGACCCCAGTTCCAAGGCGATCTTTTTTGGTTCTGGCCTCCCTTCACTATTCAGAGGTGACGACCTTTGTGGCTATGAAGAGGGCCCTTTCTCTTGTAGAGACTCAGTCGGCACCTTCCCCCTTGGAAAAGGTACCTCTGTCAAGTTCAGTTATTCCTCCTGCCTCTCCACTGGGACAGTGGGTGCTGAAGCCTCAGGTGTCACAGGCACAGCTCCTGTCATCTTCTGATACATCCCCAAATTATCCCTGTGAGGAGGTCCCCTCAGAAAACTAAGTGCAAGAGGAAGCACTTGGATTCCCTCCCAGAAATCAGTCACCAAAGAGACCAATTTTGATGAGGGGGATGGGTCCCAGTGGTCACCACCTGAAGATGTCTCATTTGAAGACAGCCTGGAAATTTTAAAACAGACCGGTGGATGGAAGCCCTAAAACTATTCCTCTGAGGAATCTGCTTACCTGCAGACTTTCGGCACCTGCCCATTTGCCTATTGGGTGGCACCACCTGCTGTTAACTTATTCAGTTGGTTTCTTAGCGGGCATGGAAGGCTCCAGACACCATATGACCCATCCCCAAAAGACTTGATAAGATACTTTCCGCTCCTGAAGATAAATAGGTTTGACTAAGGGGTTAGCTGTACATACTATGGTCGTAGTGGCCACCTCTAAAAAGGAACTTGCTGAGGAGAGTTAGTCTGTCCATCTACCCAATAGAGAGTCTCAGGCCATGGACAGATTTGGGAAGCGGGTCTACACCTCATCGACCTTTGCCATAAGGTCCTTCAATTTTTTGGCATATTTCACCAGACTCCAATGGGATCGGATTAAAGAGTTGTTAGTCACCCTGGCAGGAGCTGTAGTTGAGGGAGACTAAGAGAAAGTGGTTTCCCAGTTAGACACCCTGGAGTCTGTATCCAGTTCATCCATGAGGCTGATTGCTCATATAGTCGAAGAGACATCTAGACCAGTGGGTACAGGCATAGCCATATGGAGACACGTCTGGATGGCCGTTGTGACTTTGCAGAACAATTCAAGTCTTCTTTCGTCAATGCTCCTTTTGATGGAACATCCTTGTTTGGCCCTAAATTAAGAGAGACTTTATCCAGGTGTAAGAAGGATGGTAAGACCCTTTCTGTTTTGGGGGTACATTTCTCCACACCCCCAAAGGTCCTTCTCTAGGAACCAGAGGAATGGTGGAAAAATGTGGTTGAAGAAGTCGCAAAGGCCTTTCCAAGACACACATGGAGGGAGTTCCCCCAGGGGCAGAGGGGGGAACCAAAACAGAAGATGCTGCCCTCATGGCAGAGGTGGTCCACAAAACCAGGGCTTCAGGGATTCCTTCACAGGCAAGCGCTTTCATCTTTCCTGAAGGGAAGCCTGATTGTTGTCCTCTGGAAGCAGTCTGGGGATGCTTATTCTTGCACCTAAATGCCTGGCTAAACTTAAAAGATTCCTGGGTGCAACAGATCATATACAGAGGCTGTATCATTCCCTTTTCTCAACCTCCCCCCATTCACAAGAAAATCCCCGATATCACACCCAATCAGAGGGATTCAGCAGTGCAAGAAATCCAGAAACTGCTGGACAAATGAGTTACCCAACAAGTCATGCCAAATCAAGCAGGATCCGGAACCTATTCAAGATTCATTTTAGTGCCAAAAAAGACAGGGGGACTAGAGACCAATTTTGGATCTCTGTGTACTGAACAAATCTGTTTGGCAAACTAAATTCTGGATGGTCACGGTACAGTCTATTCTCCCCTTTCTGAAGAAAAATGACTGGATAGTAGATAATAGACCTTCAGGATGTGTATTACCATATGAAAATGGACAAACGCTCCTGATGGTTCCTCCACTTGTGGCTGTGAGTCTGTCATTACCAATTCAGAGTACGGCCCTTTGGACTTACCACTGCCCCCAGGGTGTTCACTAAATGAATGGCACTAGTAGCAGCTCACTTGAGACTGCAAGGATTCCGAGTGTTTCTGTACTTGGATGACTGGCTCATAACCGCTTTAACCTAGCATCAGTTAATAGTAGTCAGAGACTACACTCTCAACATGTGTGCCCTTCTGGGGATTACCATCAATCTGGAAAAATCACATTTAACCCCGACACAAAGTTTAGAATTCATAGGGGCAGTACTGAATACTCAAATAATGATAGCATCTCTTCATTCAGAATGACACATTGAATTGTGGTTCAGGTTCAAAAGTTAATTCACAGAAAGACTGTTCCAGCATGATTAGTTTTGCAAGCTCTAGGATCCATGGCAGCTTCTATAACTCTAGTTCCATTAGCCAGGTTACATATGAGAATTCTGCAATGGCAACTAGCTTCCCAGTGGTCTATCCTTCACTACCCACTGTCAGACCAAATTTTGATCTCCACCCTTTGCAAAATGGATCTTCTTTGTTGAATACTTCCGAGCAAATTCTTCATGGTCATCCATTTGTTTTTCAAGAGCCAATGGCCATAATTTTATGTATTTATTTATTTGTATTTGTTGACTGGGATGGTCCATGGGGCCAGAAGTGCCCATTTTCATTGGAGGCCTGGGGAGAAAAACTCCACATTTAAGACGGTATACATACAATACAGATTTTATATTGACATTTAGTGCATAATATTATTGGCTTGTACAGTTAGTGAACAGTGCATACAGTAAACGTGCATGTGTCAAGGACAGTATACAAGCAAAACAGAAAATCTAAATGAGAACATTGCATACATATAGTTTTAGCTCAACTAGATGCAAGTGGAACACTTCATGCAGTAGGTGCAAAGTAGATACTGGAATTATCTAGAGTCTAGGTAATTGAACGTTTTACACACTTAGGTGGTGTTATAACAGAGACATAGGCTAAATGAGTACTATTAGAGAATTAAGTTGGCATTTTAGCAGATGTAAGTGGTGGTATGATAGCGAAGTAGACTACATGGGTACCTGAATGAATATGCCTGGATAAATAGTAGGACTAATTTACTATTGAAGTAGTCTATAACGGTTTGTAAGAGAGGGAACTAAACAGGAGGCGAGACAGAGTAGGTAAATAGACATAAGCAAATTACCACGGATGCCTCCCAGATGTGGTAGGGGGGTATTATCTGGGCAAGACTATCCAAGGTACTTGGTCCCCATTAGAGGCCAACTTGCACATCAATGTCCTTGGAGATAAAAGTGGTGCTTCTTTCATTGCAGGCCTTTCAGACAGCTGTTCCTCAAGGGACTACTGCAATTCAAATGGACAATATGTCAGTGGTTTGGTACATCAACAAGCAGGGAGGAACAAAGTCATACCCCCTTTGTCGAGAAGCCCTCAGAGTGTGGCAGTGGATGACCTCATCCAACTGCGTTCTAATAGCAGCGCACATTCTGGGGACTTCCAATGTGATTGCAGACAAGCTGAGCAGATGCATCCTTCGGCCTTACAAATAGGCTCTCAGTCCAAAAGTGGTGAAAATTATATTCCGTCATTGGGGTCAACCTTGCTGTGACTTGTTTGCTTCTCCCCTAAACATCAACTACAGCAATTACTTTCCCTTGATTTCCCCTCCAGGAAAGTCACCCAGAGATGCTCCCCTCCCCCCCCGGTACCTCTAATTCCCAAATTGTTACAGAAAGCACTCAAGCTAGAGTGTACAATAATCCTCATTGCTTCCTTTTAGCCTCAACAGATTTGGTTCCCCTTTCTTTGGCCTTACTTTATTCAGCAACCGTGGATTCTAGACCCAGTGCCAGATCTCCTGTCCCATCCAGATGGTCTTGTTTACCCAAACATTTTGATCCTCCAATTCCATTAATTGCCAGGTGTCGTAATATGCCCACTCCAGTACGTCACATCCTTTTGTCAGCTCATAAACCTTCTACTAGAAAACTGTATTTAAGTAAGTGGAAAAGATTTACAATTTGGGCCCATGAAAAGCAAATTGAACCCTTTTCTGCTTCACTAGAGCATGTTTTAGATTTCTTAGCATCTCTGTTCAATGCTGGGGCTTCTCCATCCACCATCAAACTGCAATTGGCTGCAATTTCTAAATTTCGCAGTGGTTTAAAAGAACATTCTTTAGCCTCTCACATCCTTTGTAAATCATTCCTAAGAGGCACACTTTTGTTAAACCCCCCCGTTTAATGATCTGACTCTTCCTTGGGACCTGAACTTAGTACTACAGGTGTTAATTCATTCCCCTTTTATACCCTCTGTGGAGTGCGATCTGAAGTTTTTATCTTGGAAGATACACTTTTTGATATCCATTACTTCAACCAGAAGAGTCTCAGAAATCTAGGCCTTATCATCTGAACCTTCTTACATAGTTTTCCATAAGGAGAGGGTATCTTTACAAATTAACCCCTCCTTCCTGCCCAAGGTAGTATCTGAGGCTAACATTAACCAGACTATTAATTTACCAGTCTTCTTCTCTAATCATCCTAGCAAAGGAGAATATGCACTACATTTACTAGACGTCTATAGACAATTATGTTTCTGTCTTCGCAGAACAAAAAATATAAGACAGTCAAGTCAACTGTTTGTTTCTTTTTCCAATGCAAAGTTGGGCAAGGCTTGTGAGCAAGATTACCCTCTCTCGGTGGCTAAAGACTGCATTTCATTCATTTATAATAAAAATAAATTAACTTTGCCTAAACCTGTCAAAGCACGTTCTACAAAGTATATAGCCATTTCAGCAGTCTTCCAGTCTAGAGATTCAATGGATGACATATGTGTAGCAGCAGCAGCTACTAGGGCTTCTCCCCGTACCTTTATTACTCATTTCAAACTGGACTTGGTCTCTATGGCAGGATCATCCATTGGTGCTCAGGAATATCCTTCCATGAGTCCTCCCAAGTTTTTTAGGTAGCTGAGAACTTTTTCCCATCTGTCAAGGATAAAATGAAGATTGACAACATCAGATAAAGAAGTTAAGTATTCACCGTAATGTTCCATCTGTGTCATCTGTCTTAATTTATCCTTGACTTTCTCCCTTCCATCCTCCGACCTTTAAGATTTTTTGGTAGAGTGGATCATATATCCTTGAAGTCTTGGAATGTTATGATTATTCAAGCACAGTAGGTATGGCTTCCATTTAGCTTACTTCCTGTAAATCATCATCATCTTCTTTTGGCTTTTCCCATTAGGGGTCGCCACAGCGGATCATCTGTTTCCATTTCTTCCTGTCCTCTGCATCTTGCTCTGTCACACCAACCACCTGCATGTCCTCTCTCACCACATCCATAAACCTCATCTTAGGCCTTCCTCTTTTCCTGTTACCTGGTAGCTTCATCCTTAGCATCTTTTTCCCAATATACTCAGCATCCCTCCTCAGCACATGTCCAAACCAACATAATCTTGCCTCTCTGGCTTTGCCTCCAAACCTTCCAACCTGGGCTGACCCTCTAATACACTTATTCCTAATCCTGTCTACCCTCGTCACACCCAGTGCAAATCTTAATATCTTTAACTCTGCCACATCCAGCTCTAAATCCTGCCTTTTTGTCAATGCCACTGTCTCCAACTCATTTAACATAGCTGGTCTCACTACCCCCTTGTACACCTTCCCTTTCACTCTTACTGGTACACCTTCCCTTTCACTCTTACTGGTACTCGTCTGTCACAAATCACTCCTGACACTCTTCTCCACCCACTCCACCTTGCCTGTATTCTCTCCTTCACCTCTCTTCCACACTCACCATTACTCTGAACTATTGATCCCAAGTATTTAAACTCATCCTCCTTCGCCACCTCTACTCCTTGCATCCTCACCATTCCTCTATCCTCCCTCTCATTCACATACATATATTTTGTCTTAGTCTGCTGACCTTCATTCCTCTTCTCTCTAGAGCATATCTCCATCTCTCCAGGGTCTCCTCCACCTGTTCCCTACTCTCACTACAGATCAAAATGTCATCTGCATAGTCCACGAGGACTCCTGTCTGATCTCGTCTGTCAACCTGACCCTCACTATTGCAAATAAGAAAGGGCTCAGAGCTGATCCTTGATGTAATCCCACCTCCACCTTAAACGCAT